>NW_028145581.1:927500-980000 GCF_977016875.1 Pavona decussata
TTTTTCCATAAACAAGGCGTCTGTTAAAATAATACATAAATGACAACAAAGTTTGGTTTGACTGCATTAAATGGTATCTTATTTAATCTTTTCAACCTCATATTCTAAGATGAAAAATGAAAATACAATCCCTAATGTTTATGAAAACTGCCGAGCACTAAAATTACAATGAAACATGTAATATTTTTCAGCATGGTTTCAACAACAAGTTGAATTTCAAAGAAAAATTGCAAAATAACACCATAAGAACTAAACTAATCCAAAAGTTTTATTTGTCTGCAAGAAAGTGAGACGGAACTTTCCACAATAAGAAACCGCTTACTGCATTGCGCGCGAGATTTTAAACTTTCATACCATTTGTCGGTATGAATGTATTGTCAGTAGTAAAATAATTTTTTGGTTCACTAGTTTTTCAGCTTGTGTGGTATATTCTAAAACAATACTATTTATCTCAGTGTCGGTGAAAGTGATGGATATTAACCTCACCGCTCGGTAAATATCCATCACTATTCACCTCCAATTCGGAGAATAATTGTTAAATGTAGGTAAATATTCAGTACCCACAAGCCACCGTGGTATGAACAGATTCGACTACGATTAGCTTCTTCAAATTCTCACACTTAAACCACAGCCTACTCTTACTGAATGTATAACTCATGTTTTTACCTGTATAATCATGAGCAAGCTGATCTGAATCTCTTTCAACAGGCGACAAGTTCAACAATATCTCATTCCCGGCTTCCACATTGCAATTATTTTCAATTTGGCCTCCATCTTCACATACACATTCCAGCTGGTATTCATCTCCCTCTACTGAAAGCAAAATCATCAGATCACATTTAACAAAAACAAACCCTAATTGTTTTGCTCATGAATCATTAGTAGTCGAGATTTTTCTACAATTACTAACTATAATCCCCTAATTAACGATTTAAAATCAAAGCAAAATATCTGCGTAATGATACCAAATGGCAATGAATTTCATTTCAAAAAAAAGCTTACTTTTTCCTTTAAATTCTACGACATGGCATTCACTTCCCAATTCTCAACAGGAATTAAGGTGTATCAATGTTTTTCACACAATAAATGCAAAACTTATGCACTAATGAGAAATTTTAGCGAAAGCCGAACTCTACGCTTGCTACCTTGATCTTGACAAGCGACGCGACGTACGGTGATAGCAAGGTAAAAAACAACAATTAAAGCTGACGCCATTAAGCTTATATTTGCTCTTCACATGTCATTTCACTACAATTAGCTCCTTCAAAAATCTCATACTAACCACAACCTACTCTTATCTAAAAGAATTTACAATGTTTTTCACCTGCATGTTCATGACCAAACTGAACTGACTCCCTTTCGACAGGCGACAAGTTCGACGGTATGTCTGGTCCGTCTTGTACATGACCGCCATCTTTACGTACATATTCCTCGACTGAAAACACAATTATCAGATTACAACCAGAACAGACCTTAACTGGCTCCAATAGCGGATGATATTCCTCTCACAATTACAAATTCTACACATAATTACATGCAGGCTAACAACGAGGAAAGCCGAATTCAACGGCTTGAACGTACGGTGGTTCGTAAAGAAAAACAATTAAAACTGCTGGCATCTGTTTCTACGCATGACGTAACATAAAAAAGTAACACAAGCATTGACTTTGATAATTGACTGTATTATTTTCTTGTTTTTACTATAATTGTAATAATTATTATAAAGGAAATAAAGGGAGATGTAAAGAATCGACCATAAGAGGACACAGAAAAAATCTGATGGGGTGGGACTGTGATTTATTTAAGCTAAATATTAACTTATTCACCTCCTTCTCTTTCTCTTTGCTCGGAGTTACTTGAATTATTTCTTCGCCTGCTCTCTCGTTTCCTTTCTCTATCTCTTTTTCGCTGTTCGTCACTAGCTCTCCTCCTTCTTTCACGACCTCTTTCTCTCTCTTTTTCCCGTTGTTCTTCTGTGCAATTCACCCAGTTTTCTCGTGCCCTGTTCCGCTGTTTCTCCCGCTGCTCGTCACCATATTGTCGCCTTTTTTCTCGTGATCTGTCTCTCTCTTTCTCCCGTTGTTCTTCCGTACAATTCAGCCTTTTTTCCCGAGCCCTGTTCCTCTCTTCTTCCCGCTGCTCTTCATCATAATTTCGCCTGTTTTCCAGAGCCCTGTCCCGCTCTTTCTGCCGCTCCTCGTCACCATATTGTCGCCTCATTTCTCGTAATCTGTCTTGCTCTTTCTCCCGTTGTTCGTCACTCATTTTTTTCCTGTTTGCTAGTGCTCTTAGTCGCTCTCTTCCACGTCGAACGTCGCCTTTTTGTCGCCTGCTTTCTTGTTCTCTCTCTATCTCTCTTTCTCCTATTTGTCCTATTTCTTCGTTTGTCGACATATTGAAATATGAAATCTGAATTGACTTCGTATTTTCTTGTCTCCAAAATTTTTTTTTTGCTTCTCTGAAACTTAAGTTGGCCAAACAGTTGGCCATACAACTTCCCACCAAACAAACGCGGGCGACAGAACAGCTCACGCCATTCCCACTGAATTCCCGCCAAAATTACGCGGGTGGCACCACAGGTTTCACATTGGTTGTCCTGTGGTGCTGCGTACGTCGTACGGACGGTCGCATGGACGGACACAAATGACGTCATAACCAAACCAAATTTTCTCGCATTCACGGGTTACCAAATTCTCTTAGCTTTGGGGCTCCGCTGCGCGCGCCTGCGGCGCGCGCGAGAGCTCCGCTACAAACTATATAGCCCCCTCCTCTGATCTTACATCTGAACTTTGTTAACCCACCCTACCCCCCCCCCCCCTCCCACCACCACCACCGACCCACAGGCACAGGCACGATCGGATTACCATACAGGTATAGTATAGCTACTTTGCAGCTTGGCTGTTTTAGTGCTTCACATAGACTGGCAACACCGACATCAGTGATCTGATTGTCCGCCAGATCTAGTTTGGTTACTTTGCAGCTTGGCTGTTTTAGTGCTTCACATAGATTGGCAACACCGACATCGGTGATCTCATTACGAAACAGATCTAGTGTGGTTACTTTGCAGCTTGGCTGTTTTAGTGCTTCACATAAACTAACGACACCAGCATCAGTGATCTTTTTGCTTCTCAGAGAAAGACTGGTTAACGTTTTAGACAGTGGTCCTCGAATAAAATCTAAACATTCATTATCTATTTGACCCATTTCCAGCCTTAGCTCGGTGATGGAACATGAATCTCTTTCTAACGATGCCGAGATCCGTCTTAATCCAGATGATATCATCCTGGCTTCAATGATTAATCCCTTGATGCGCTTTGATGACCACTGCTGAGTCAATATCAACTCCGAATCGGCCGATTGGAAGTGCACGGCGATAAATGACGGTTGTCCAGACTGCAATGTTTGGTGTCTTTTGCTGGGTTCCTCTTCGTTCAATGCACTGATTGTATCGAGAAAAAATGATATGGCAATACAATCCACGTCAGTTATGTCACGAAAAGTAATCACTATGTCACGAAAAGAAACCTCTTCACCATTAACAGAGTGTTGACAGTAGTAATCCTTAGCAAATTCCTTGTCATGATATTCATAGAGACATTTCGCTTGAAGAAGGTGTTGACCATTTCCACTCCTGTCTGGCGAGACTTGTGCAAGCAATTTTTCCATAAGCTTCACGTCTTTTACTTTTGACAAAATACCAGCCATAAACTGCATGACCATTGTGGATACAATATCTCTTGGAGGAATTTCCCTTATCTTTACAAACCAAAGGGCAGCTAAATATTCCTGAAGAGTTAAGTGAGTAAAACAAAAATGTTTTGTTGTTTGAGAAAAAGACACCCTGAAGGGAGGACCACAATGAAGGATACCGCTTTTCCTCAGACTTTCAACGGCTTTGGAACTGAACTGTTTCATTTCTTTCTCGCCAAAAAGGAACTTTTTCTCCATAAGCAACTCGGCTGCAAACTTCGACAGTTCATCCAGAAAGGTTTCGTCAAAATGAGGAACTCCGCTTTTGTTGTGTTTTTTACTGAAAATGTTGAACACTTCAAAATAGAGATCACTTGCTGAGATGGGTAGATCTTCAGTACTCTTTGATTCCTTTAGAACGTATTCCATGTATGAACACATCAGAGCACAAAGCACGGGAATGTGAGCAAAACTTATGAGATTCTCGTTCTTCGTGATATGCTCCAATACAGTGTTTTTCATGATTTCGTTCTCTCCGAAATATTTCTCGATGTATTCTCTCACTTCTTGTTGAGAAAACCCCGTAATTTCTACCTTTCGATCGAAGTGCATTCCACTGATCTTGTCAGATTCATCAGGTCTTGACGTTATCATAACAGTAGCCTTTCCTAAAATTTTTCCTCCCATTAGTTTGGCACATAGTGCAGCTACCGGCATTTTCTCTCGACAGCTGTTTGGATACCTTTCATGCGCATCGCCAGAGATATAAGCTTGTTGAGAAAATTCATCAAAACCGTCGAGAATAATCAAAACTTCTTCGGGGTGATTAACAATGTATTCAAAAAGCGAGTCGTTGATATTTGATTGGTCATCTAATATCGAGGAGCGGTTTAAGATCTCTTTCAAGGAAAGCGTTTCTTTCTCTAGTAAATTCAACTGACGAAATGTCAACAGGTACGCAAATTTACAACTGGGCATTTGCGCGTCTGTAAGTGACAGAAACAACTTATCGTTAGCCCAATCTCGAAAAAGCTTTTGACAGAACAAGGTCTTTCCGATCCCTGCCTTTCCAGTGACAAGAATGGATTTGGGATTCTCTTTTTCTTCGGTGGTGCGAATAAACAATTCTTGACAGTGTTTGACTCGAGTTCCGCTCACTTGACCATACTGCTTGAGATGTGCCCTTCTTTCGGCACCTCCGACTTTAACAGGCTTTCGTCCATGTTGCATGACAAGATTAGTAAATATTTCGTCTGTTTTCATCTTGGCGACAGTAGGAATATCCAACAGTTTGGGCTGCAACTCTGTTTGTCTTTCTATTGATGCTTTCAAGGCTGCTGAGTAGGAATCAACTTCTGAAAAACAAAAGAAAAAGTATAATAATTTAACAGATAAAAATTGTATCATTTAAAAAAACGCACCTGCTTTCGGGTGCGCAGAGAACTGTATTTAGCCAATTGGAGAGCACGCCATATGAGCAGAATTTCAAAACGTGATGTATGTACCAACTGTTTGTGTGCCTCACGTTTCTGTAGAGAAGAGCATCTCTGTATCGAAAAAAACTAACTTTCATACAAGTAAAAGCTTTGTAACTCTATGTGGCAATATGAAAGCCTCATCTAGCCAAAACGTACAAACTCATTATTCGCTACCCTGTGATTATCGGCGTACAAGCAAAAATTTTTCAGGGGTTGTGTGGAGGGGGGAAGGAGGATAGAAGTTAATTTGACCGAATGAAAGTTGTTGGCCGCTAATGCAAACAGACAGCGGTGTCCGGGCTATGTAACTGCAATTTATAACAAACAACCAGATGGAGCTGCCACATGGCTTGTGTTAACGTTGTGTTTACAGGCTTGCACGATTTTCATGTCTCTATAGAATCTACTTATTAATGCAAGCTGTCACGTACGCCGTTGAAATTTCAGACCCTAATCCAGGTAGGCTTTAAGTGGTTAAGTTAAGTAACTTAAGGCATGGAGGATAAAATGTTAATCCCCATCTTACTCCCGCTCCGCGCCGGTCCTCAGCCAAAGCGCTCGTGTCTGGGCGTTTTTTTTTGTTGTTGTTGTTGTTTTTTTTTTTTTTTTCTTCTTTTTTTTTTCTTTCCCTTCCTCCTCGCGAAAAAAATTACTTGAGCTTGACTTGTTGGCATTTTACTGTGTAGGATTGTCAACAATGGCGGACTTTCTTTGAATTTTTTTTCCATTTTATTTCTATATTTAACTTAAGACTCAAGTGGGAATATTCTCCACAAAAATTCAATACTTTCTGGGCTGTAAAGAAAATAAATTGCATTGTTTTATTTGTGTTAAGTTGTTACCAATTCTTTCTACAGGCTTTGGTTGGCTACGCATTCTCGATAAAACTTTTTCCAGTTGCCTTTTCCATGCTTCCAGATAAGGTGGAGATAAAAATAATTTTGCTGTGAATTTCTTTGGTAATTCAAGTCCTTTTCTTTGACGCTCCCAGGCCCCCAAACCCTTCCCGTACGCTTATGCTTGGGATGGTTGATAAAGAATCTGGATTGACATAATGGTGATTGAAATAATTATTTTTCCTTGGAAACTATATTTTGGTGAGCCTTTTTTCTCACAACGTTGAATTTTTCTGTTTTCGTACGAAAAGTTGATTTGTTAGCTTTTATGTTATCTTTGTGTTATTTTATCGGCTTCATTGGTTTCTACAGCACTTTGATTAATTCAAGGTTTTTGAAAAGGCGTTTAATCTGAAAGACATATTTGAACATTGCTTGAGAAGCACAGATAACTGCGGTGATCTCTCATCATTCGGAGATTGTTTCCTCGGCAGGTTACATAAAACACAATTCGGATATGCTTCAAATTTCTTTAATCATGCCTCAACCATGGGCACATTTGTCGGTCATCTTGGATTTTTTTTTTTCGATGTTCAAAAATGACTTGTAGCGCTTCCAATACTATGAATATGCAGAGATTATCGGATAAGTGTTGCAGTAAATATGTGAACTTCTTAATCGTTCCGAGTTCGAGTCGCAGAGTGTGCATTAGTTTTCTTTCTCCTTTTGAACAATCGTTTGTTTTCGTTTTGGTTTCCTTTTACTTACAGTCGACTCAATTCATTAACATATCAAACTCCTGTGAAACAATATTATCCCCGTACATTACGGCTTTATAATGACGGCTAGTTGGGAGAAAATATAGTCCGTATTGCGCAGAGTCGCGAAGCGATGAAGCCCAATACGGAATATATTTTCTCCCAACGCCGTCATTACAAAGCCGTAATGTCGTCTCAAAATCGAATTTAGTTTTTTTGTGGCGATACCAAAATTTTTTTTTTTTGAAGAGAGTAAACGGATAAAGTACAAATCGTGCGCTGATTGAAAGAGAAATTATTACTTCAGTCAAACTGTAGCCATGGTAATATCCGTACGCGAAATGTTTCCTCGAGGCGGGTTTTTTGAATTTTTGGCTTTAATTTTTGCCTCAAAACAAAGAAAATGCAAAAATTTACAGTCGATATAAGTACCTACCATTGATGAAATAGACGAGCAAGTAGGTTTAAACATTTTACCAGCAAATTTTAGTGAAAATTTGTTACCGCCGAGATATAAACAACAACATGAAAACAGTAATGAATAAACCTCAAAACCAGAGGCAAGAATTAAAAAAGCCACCATACAAGTACCAATAAATGTAAAAAAGGGCATTATTATCCTAGCTTAGATGCCGTTGAGATTTAAAACTTTGAAATAAACCAAGCGGCGCTCGCGCTAGCTACGACAAGAAGATCAAGTTGACAGACCCGAACCATGAAAGACAACGCGACAGAGTTCTTGAAGCACTATTTACGCGGGATGCCCTGAGGGGCATACCGTGTCTAAAAACGGGTCGATTTCTTTTTTTTTTTTTTTGTTTTCTTCGTCGTAGCCACAAATGTGTACATCAATTTATTCATTAAACTCTCCCCTCTCCTACTCAGGATGTATTGTTCTGATTGTCTTCAACAACAGCAGGCCAATCAAAATCCATTCTTGTGGCTTATATCGCGAGGGAGGGGACCCACTCAGCGCTACCTGTGTGACGTCAACGCATCATTTGATATATTTATTAAAAACCGATTAAATTGTAGCGCCATATTTTTAAAATGTTCTGAACTCAAGTGTGCCGTTTTCAAACGGAAATTTCACCATTTTAAAGCGGTGAATCGAAAGAATAACTTCTAAGAAGCACCCGACATTTGAAACGGTGGAAATTGGGGAGTTCCTGGCGAAGGAATCGTGCTTTGTTTGACAGTCTTCGACCACGAAGCGAGACTGAAAAGAGGTCATTGAGAAGCTTACGTTATCGTCATGGAATTCCCGCAATTTCCCTTGAAACCCTGAGTAGCGTAACGCAAGGCAAACAACGTAACGCGATCGTCGTCAGTGACTCAAACGATTCCATTAGCAAGGATAGTTTTATCAATCGGCGAAGCATACAGTTGGAATAAATGAATCAGCCCCAGCATCACGCGTAATGCCAGTATAGCAGGCAAATCTTGTTTTCTTCATGGTAGCCACAAATCGGTACATTAATTTATTCATTAAACTCTCCCCTCTCCTACTCGGGATGTATTGTTCTGATTGTCTTTAACAAAAGCAGGCCAATCAAAATCCATTCTTGTCACTTATATCACGAGGCAGGGGACCCACTCACCCCTACCTGTGTGACGTCAAAGCGTCATTTGATATATTCATTAATCTCGGATTAAATTTGTGGTGCCATATTGTTAACATTTTGTGGACTCAAGTGTGCCGTTTTCAAACGGAAATTTCACCATTTTGAAAAGGTAAATGGAAAGAATAACCTCTTAGAAGCACTTGACGTTTAAAACGGTGGAAATTGGAGAGTTCCTGGCGAAGGAATTGTGTTTTGTTTGACAGTTTTAGACCACGATGCGAGACTGAAAAGAGGTCATTGAGAAGCTTACGTTATCGTAATGGAATTTCCGAAATTTCCGGTGAAACCCAGACCCTGAGTAGCGTAACACAAGGGAAACAACGTAACGCGATCGTCGTGACTCAAACTATTCCATTAGCAAGGATAGTTTTATAAATCTGCGAGGCATACAGTTGGAATAAATGCATCTCGCGTAAATGCCACTATAGGCATCTTGTTTCTAGAAATAAGAGACACCAGAAAAGAAACTTTCGGAGAAGAATATGAAATGACTGAAATAAGTGAAATATAGTAGGGACATCCAACAACTCATTTCGATCTCTTAAATTGTTCAGAAATTCGGATTTGCATTTAAAAGGAATCCCACGTTCTTTTCGGTGAAGCGTCAGCTCAAAGTTTTGTAACATTGGTATAAACTAATGCCGTTGGTTCCCAGACGGGCAAATATCTCGTTAACAATACCAAATGACGCTCAGCCAGCTGTCAGCAACATCACGTAAATTCAGGGGGAAAGATTCCGTTACCTTAAACTATTTTGCGACTTAACCTTTCAACTAAAACATCCGGAGAGATCAAACTGTATTAGCTTACACAAAAATGACTCTAAAAGGCAAAAGGAACTGTTTGTTTCACTGACGTCATTCTTCATTAGGTGATCTCCATTTATTCTTGAGAAATGAATGCAAGAGTTTGAATGATTTTCAAACAGTCAACAAGCAAAATGTTCCAAATATTGTCTCATTTGTTACCAGCTCGTTTTGTAGTCTTTAAGAGACATGTTTGTGTAAGTTAATACAGTATGATCTGTTTGCACGCTTTAGGACAGTTGTAGGACAATTGTAAAACCAAATTAAACAGGTCCTTCTGGAGATAAACCTCTATAAACGTCTATTTCTAGTTAACTAACCTGGTTTGACATCCTTCATTTTAAGGCTTTCAGCTCCTTGATCCAAGTTTTCCACCATTTCTGTCACTGCAGTTAGGCCCCGCTCCAGTTGCTCAACTTTGTGTTCTACCTTGTCTGTCTTTGCAGTTAGGCCCTGCTCCAGTTGCTGAACGTTGTGTTCTACCTTGTCTGTCTTTGAAGTTAGGCCCCGCCCCAGTTGCTCAACTTTGTGTTCTACCTTGTCCGTCCTTGCAGTTAGGCCCTGCTCTAGTTGCTCAACTTTGTCGTCTGTCTTGGCAAGTCCTTCTTGTAACGCCTGAACTTGCATCGATAGTAGTTCGTTGACGGCTCTCTGACAACGGGAAAGTCTCTTCAGAGTCTCCTCCACCTCTTGCAGCTTTTCCTGTTGTTGCATCAACGTTTCATCATGTTCATCCAGCCTGGTTTTGTGGAAAAGTTGAGAATCTTCAAGAACGGTAACCTGTTTTTGCACTGAAGTGAACTGTTTGATTTCTTGATCCATTACCGACTGAAGGTTTTTGATGTCGCTTATGAGATTATTGACATTTTGTTGCACTAAAGTCAGAAGGTCTCTGTCCACAGCATGTCCCATACACAACTGGCGCCCTGCATACAATATGAAGGGATTGTATGATTAGCATAATATATTGAAGTATTCGTACCGTCGATTTCAGTAACATTAACTCTACTCTGAGGGTGTCAGATTCATTCAGGCTATGCAAACGTGCTTTTGAGAAATAACCTTTCCTCAAATGCAGAAAGAACCGTTCCTAAACAAATCTTTTTAAAAATTATCACTTAACATATTTTCATATCAATCTATCTACTAACTTGTAGAGCACTGAGTGTAACTTTTATTAAACGTCGTTCCAGTACAAAGTTCTTATTTGTGTTAGCCGGCTGTATTGTAATAAGCACACTCCTCTTTGGGGTCAGTTTTAGTTAACTGGGAAAGCGTGTGTAAAAAATAGCTTATACTTTCGCCCATTTGTCTGATTTGTTTTCTCGTTCTTTCTTTCGTTCGTTCTATTATTTATTCATTTATTCGTTTTCTTCATCCATGCAAAGGAGAGGCTAACGCTTAACAAATAGAGTTCGCTTGCTATACCTTTAGTTTGCCAATCATACAGATCTTCCGATGTCTTCTTCTCCTTCTTAGCAGTCAAGCCCAGACTTCTCACCAATGCTTCTAGCTTAGCAAAGCAATCATCGAAGTACGTGTCAGACCATTCACTGACGTCAAAATGGCCCCACTTGTTTCGGACATTTTTTCTGACATCATCAGCAGATGTCTGAGTGAGCGCGGAGAAAATAGCCTTTGGTTGGTAGTAGGAAATTCCCAATAAGTTCAAGATGGCGGTCATGTCCAGCGACTCATCAAAGGCAGAAAACATAGCAAGATAATTCGGAAGGTATATCTTGGCCAGGTCAACTGAACTGTTGATAGTAAAACAGTAGCTTTTCTTGTCATTGCCATGAAGTACACTGTTGTTATTAACATTCTGAAATTTCAGTTTTTTTAGGTGTGGATCAGTATTGGCGTAAGGATAAGTCAGTGTCTTCAGAGTACAGCTTGGGGTCAGGTGTTTGTCCAAGTCGTTATAATGAGTGTCCATTCCTGCTTTGATAACATCTCGCAAAACTGGAGCGACAACTTTGTTCATAGCAAGTCCTACAACAATCCATCTCTTCTCTTCATCAGAGACCATCATCTTTAGTAAAAAGATGGATAAAAAGAAACTTAATTAATCAAGGAATGTGTATATTACCTGGTAATTATAGCATACTTTTTTTGCAATTGATGTGTGGCTCCCATGATTCAGTTTTGCTCTGGTGCGGACCAAAATAATGAGATTTTTCGACTAAACTTGACTTTTACTGCAAATCGTCGAGAACAGGGGCAATCAAAGCTAATCAATAGTTCATTTCGAGGGAGGAAATATGTCTACAAAAATACGAAAAGATGACAACTATCTATTTCCTAAAACCTGTCCAATAATAGCTAATAAATTCGGGTAATAAGGTCCGGTTGCCCCTTTAACGCTAGCGACTGACATTTGCACCTAAACCATTAATCTGTATCAGGTGACATAAATGTGTCTTTAAAAAAGCCACAAAAACGATCTGGGACTGACAAAGGAGACAACATTATGACTATTTTGCTTAAACGTTCTCGATGGGCTCTCCTGACTTAAACCATATTACGAAAACCGAGCTACAATTTAACTATCAAGCGAAAACGAAGCAAATGCTTGTAAAATTTCAAGAATCTCTATTATCAGTTTTTCTTTTGAATGGCAGGTCTCTATGACGGGTTCTCCTTTTTACCAGCGGAGCCATTTACTTAACTGCATAATCACTACACAGTTTCAATTTGTAAACAAATCTTTTTGTACTAAAGTTGCTTTTTGCTTGCAGCCTGCGCTGTCTGCTTACTTGCAACATCACTAATACTATTTATTATAGATGAATACTTCTGTCCGCCGGCTTGTTTTTTCGTAGAATGTTGCATACATAAATCTTTATTCTCCTTCAAAGTTAACTTTGTAATCTACCACTGCGCTGATTGCGGTTATCGGACTAACTGATCACGACAAGTGTTTGAATTATGAATTTACTTGTGCGAGCGC
Source organism: Pavona decussata (assembly GCF_977016875.1). Taxonomy (NCBI): domain Eukaryota; kingdom Metazoa; phylum Cnidaria; class Anthozoa; order Scleractinia; family Agariciidae; genus Pavona; species Pavona decussata. The sequence goes on from NW_028145581.1 coordinate 939,644, forward strand.
GATTATTACTAACTTGTGTACTAAAAATGCTATTACACAAAGTACCGTGATGAATAGGCCTTATCACGGTTTTCGACGCCATTTTGACGAGTAGGCAAACAGGCTTGAAATAACAGTGTTTGTATGGAAATCCGATGTCAAACAATTTTCATAAAACATCGCTTCTGAAAAATTCATGAATTGGAAACTTTGGTACTGGAAAAGGATTTTAAGAAAAAAATTGGAGGGATGTAGCTGTGCCAGAAAGCGTCCAGTCGTGTTTTGAAATTTCCATACATTTGTCCGTATTTTTTCCCGCGTACTATTTTTAGTAGCAGTTCACGGCTGGTTCGCTATACAGAGTCCGCGTTCGGGAGAGTCGGCAGTCGACTCTCAAGCCGCCACACTTATGCCCTCACTTGAAAAAAAAAAAAAAAAACGGCTTATCGCTGGTTAAACAACTATAAAAGGCAGATATTTTTAGTCCGTCACATAGTTAATTCAATGAACTGAATTAGCATATATATTAATCTTGTTCCACTTCATGAACGAAATTTTGTTTGGGTGCCAAATCACGCATGAGAATATTTTCATCTGCATGCGTTGAGCTTCAACGATAAAAGTTAATTTCCTTCCTATAATCTTATACAAATGTAAAAAACGTGTCGGTCTAAAATTCGAAAGGTTGATTTCATATGCCAAAGGAACTTCGTTCCAAGAAGCCAGTTTGTTGCAGACATTTATAGATACGCAGTCGACCATCACTTACCATCAACATAGACCAACATAGTTTCGAAAAGCTTTTGTATCAAAGTTTCGAAACAAACGCGTTACTTTGAAACTCACGAAACGTACGGCAATTATTAGAGATTGGTACTACTATAGACTGTCTATAGTGAGAGTCTTGCGTATTTAATTAATTAAACAGGAACGCAGGAAAGTGCTCGCATACAGTTAGCATGTAAAGTGGTCTCATGAACAGTACGTTTATGTTCGGAATTTTTCGAGCTTTGCGATTACTTAACTATCCAGCATTTAGTCTTTATCACAGACGAAAGCCGACCCAATAATCAAAGTCACCAGAAATGACAATTTGTTTCAAGGTTATGAGTTCTTACACCGTAATGCGATCCACCACAATAAATCACACTAAAGAGTAAAGAGTAAAGATTCTAAAGAGGATGGCAGTGATCTGTCTGCTATTAAAACAATCATCAACTTATTTTGTTTAAGTGAACATTTTTGCATACTAGATATGCGTTCTTCGGCTTTTTTTTTTTTTTTTTTTTTTTTTTTTTTGGAAGACTTGATCGGAGAAGTTTAAATTGACAACAGGTTGAGCAGAGATCGGCCGGTTGTTCTGCAGAATAGGCCTTATCACGGTTTTCGACGCCATTTTAATTTGACGAGTAGGCAAACACGTCTGAAATAACAGTGTTTTTATGGAAATCCGATGTCAAATAATTTACAAAAAACAGCGCTTAAGAAAAAAAATTGGAGGGATGTAGCTGTGCCAGAAAGCGTCCAGTCGAGTTTTGAACTTTCCATACATTTGTCTGTATAGCGAAACCAGTCGTGAACTGCTACTAAAAATAGTTCGCGGGAAAAAAATACAGGGAAATGTATGGAAAGTTCAAAACACGACTGGGCGCTTTCTGGCACAGCTACATCCCTCCAATTTTTTTCTTAAAATCCTTTCCCCAGTTCCAAAAGTTTCCAATTCATGAATTTTTCAGAAGCGATGTTTTATGAAGATTATTTGACATCGGATTCCCATACAAACACTGTTATTTCAGACGTGTTTGCCTACTCGTCAAAATGGCGTCGAAAACCGTGATAAGGCCTATCAAAGAAAATAAAGTTCTGAAAGTTGATTCAAAACTGTGGTGGAGCTCACGGGTTGTTACAGATAATCGGTCTTCCCGTAAGCGAAGGTTCAGTTTTATCAAAAGTGCTGATAAGGTATTAATTTGGCCACCTTGAAAAGATTCTCGAGTGTTGACTCTGACGAAGGGCTAACGCTATGGCGCGTTTTTCACTCTCGAAACGTCAGTGCTCGAATCATTTTACGGTGACCAAAATACCTAATATCAACTCTGTTGATAAAACCAAACATTCCTTTCTACTCCCCACCGATGCAGTGCAACAGTTTCTTTACACACTAACCGCCATTTCGAAAAAGCGGGACTTGAACAAAGTCACCCCCGATCTTTCAACTTAAATGTATTTTAACAGTAAACCGTTCACTCATGGCGGATACAATACAGTCATCCTACCTTACTTGCGGACATATTGTATTTTCTGAGCTGCTCACGAAGAGCGCGTTGCAATTCTTGTGCTACGTCTTGTCTTCCTACACCAAGACTTCCTCACCGATTTAACGATTAAACATTTGGATCCTACCGGGAACAGGCTAAGGAGTTATTTTTGTTCCTTTACAACGAAAACAGAGAGACACCACAAACCAACTAAAACAAAGTGAATAACGTTGTTTTGGGTGCGACATTAGCAATCGACTGAAATTAGCATATAAATGCGCCAGTGATTTTCAAACAATGCTGTGTGTGGGAGTTTATTGGCTTGGCTTGGAACAGTTATTTTATTAATAGTAACCATGAAAACTGTTATCCAATTCTGTTGATACAGCTAATTATACCGTGTTTTTATTTGTGTAGCGGAAACTTACCTACGCAAAATGAAGAAAATTCGTCTCAAAAGTGAACGGAACTTGTTAAAGGTGTAGGTGAGACGTGGTCTGCCCTCAGGGCACCCCGCGTAATTACAAGATTTTTGTAACAGATGGTCTCTTCGATGAACTATCGATGCTGGTTTCGTTTGCTCCAATTCAATCAAGCAGTAGACATTCCACAACCATGAGAGGCAGATATTTTTAAGCTGTTACATAATTAATTCAATGAAATTAACATATATATTAATCTTGTTCCCCTTCATCAAAGAAATTTTGTTTCGGCGCAAATCACGAATGAGAATATTTTCATCTTCATGTTGAGCTTCAACGATAAAAGCTAATTTGCTTCCAATAATCTTAGACAAATGTAAAAACGCGTTTCGGTCTAAAACTCGAAAGGTTGATTCCTTACGCTAAAGGAACTTCGTTCCAAGAAGTCAGTTTATTGCAGACGTTGATAGATACGCAGTCGACCATCACTTATCATCAACATAGACCAAAATAGTTTCGAAAAGCTTTTGTATCAAAGTTTGGAAACAAACGCGTTACCCTTAATCTCACGAAACGTACAATTATTAGAGAACGGTACTACTATACACTGACTGTACGTGAGAGTCTTGCTTATTTGATTAATTAAACGTGAACTTATAATCTAAGAGATTCCGACATCAAACTAGACTTGACAACATGAGCCACGCACGAACTATCGCAAGCGTAGCATTGGCTACAGCGGGGCGCTATTATGGAACAGTCTACCCGTCAATTTACGGAAAATAGACTCTCTTGGTCGCTTTACAACAATTGTCAGTCGGGGTCCCACACGGCAATCTTGTCAAACAGTATTTTTATTTTAATTTGTGAAGTTTTTAACACTTTCTTTTTATAATGTAATACTGAAGATTTTACCGTGGATAAAAAAAAAAGTATGAGTATAACGAGGGAAAGTGCCCTCATACAGTTAGCATGTAAAGTGGTCTCATGAAAAATGTTTTTATGTTTGGAATTTGCGAGCTGCGCGATTACTTAACTATCCAGCATTTACAGTAGTCTTTATCACAGACAGAAACACACAATAACCAAAGTTACCAAAAATGACAGTTTGTTTTAATGTTAACTGATGGGTTTTTGCCGTAATGCGATCCGCCACAATAAATCACACTAAAGAGTAAAGATTCTAAAGAGGATGACAGTGATCTAGGCCTGCGATTAAAACAATCATCAACTTATTTTGATTAAGTGCACATTTTTGGCATACTAGATATGTTTTCTCCGGCTGTTTTGTTTTGAAGATTTCATCGGAGAAGTTTAAACTGACAACAGGTTGAGCAGAGATCGGCCGGTTGTCCTGCAGAATCCAAAGAAAATAAAGTTCGGAAAGTTGATTACAGATTTGTGGTCGAGATCGCGGGTTGTTACAGATAATCGGTCTTTCTGTAAGCGGATGTTTGGTTTTATCAACAGTGCTGATAGGGTATTTATTTGGCCACCTTGAAAAGATTCTCGTTACTGATTCTGACGAAGGGCTAACGCTCGAAACGTCAGTACTCGAATCATTTTACGGTGGCTAAATTACCTAATATCAACTGTGTTGATAAAACCAAATTCTACTCCCCATCGATGCAGCACAACAGTTTCTTTACAAACTAACCGCCATTTCGAAAAAGCGGGACTTGAACAAAGTCACCGTCGATCTTTCCATTCAATGTATTTCAACGGTAAACCGTTCACTCGTGGCGAATACAATACAGTCATCCTACCTTACTTCCGGACATGTTGTAGTTTCTGAGCTGCTCTAATTCTTGTGCTACGTCTTGTCCGCCTGCACCAAGACTTGCTCGCCAATTTAACGTTTAAACGTTTGGATCTTGCTGGGAACAGGCTTAAAGGAGTTATTTTTTTTTCCTTTACAACGAAAACAAACAGACACCACCAAGTAACAAACTAAAACCAAGTGAATAACGTAGCTTTTGCGTGCGACATTAGAAATCGACTGAAATTAGCATATAATGCGCCAGTGATTTTCAAACGTAACAACGCTCCTGCCACGTCCCCAGGCGCCGAGCCAAAAAAATAAATGGGAGCGCGGGGGTTAATGGGAAAGAAGCGAAATGCGGACGCCTGGGAGATCTTGCTTTCAAAATGGCGGATGATAATACAGTCGACTCCCGATAACTCGAACCTTTAAGGGAAATTAAAAAAGGTTCGAGTTAGCGGGAGTTCGGGTTATCGAGGGTAAACCTATATAGAAAATGACCTGATTGGAAAGGAAAATTGGTTCGAGTAAGCGCGAGGTTCGAGTTAGCGGGAGTCAACTGTAGTCATAATATATGCAGATCTCAAAATTCCTTCATTCTCGAAGAAAGACCAGTTCACGTCGCTTTTCTTGACCAAAAACTCCCTTGTCCGCACGCATTTTGTACAGGAAATGGTTCGTTTTTTAAAATTGATGGAATCGATCACCCGGCTAATAATCGCACAGTCCATCGGAAGACGGTAACAGACGACGAGCTTAAAGAGGCGAGAAAGGTCATGGAAATCCTTCATAGAGAAGAAACCTTAAGATGCCTCAGAAAGTTTACTAATATTTGCTCCGAACAGGTAATAATTTTGTAACGCACTCGCCTCTCCGGGATTTCGGTCTATTTGCAGCAGATTCAAATTAACGTTAACGGCCGGGAAGGCTGAGCAGATTATTTCGAACACAGCGACAGAATGGCACTCACAATCCATGTGATGCCAGTAAAGACATCCACGTACCTCTCAAAAATAATTTTTCGACAGAGAACATTGATACAATCACGTAAAACTAATTTGACGAGAAACCGAAGGTTTTTGACGAGAAACCGAACAAGATTCAATGCATCAGTCCCACAACGCCACGCGCACCGCGCTAAATCAATCCCAGAACGCCACACGAACAGCACACTATCAAGGAGCGACGCCTGGGGACGAGGCAGACAACACTCTGCGTGGGAGTAAATTGGCTTGAACAGTTATTTTATTAATAGTAACCGACTATGAAACTGTTATCCAATTCTGTTGATACAGCTAATTATACCGTGTTTCTTTTGTGTAGCGGAAACTAACGACGCAAAATGAAGAAACTCCGTCTCAAAAGTGAACGGAACTTGTTAAAGGTGTAGTGAGATTTAAATTACATTTTTGTTTTAAAATAACTTCATTAATATTGTAGTGTTACTATTCCAGTCAATCGAAGAAGCGGAAACGACAGGAATCTGTTTGCGAAGCAGTTTTTAAGAACCCCTGTGAATAGCTCTTTTATCCTTGCACGAAACTGAATTAAAGACTTGTGACTATATTTCATGTTAAGTCAACTCACTCATCACTGACAAAACTGATCCCAACCCAAGCGGGTTTTGATCATTCTAGCTTAACCCTTTTCATCCCAACAACACATATATGTGACGAAAATACCGTTGTTGCTTCTATGAATTGCTCCTTGTTTAACTTAAGCTACAACGTCATGATAATGTGTGAATGACACCAGCTGATGTATATTTCCATCATCAAACGCAGCAAACCGACTACGCCTCCCGATTTTCGCTGCATATCACCGTTCGTTTGGCAACCGAAGTCCTAAATGCCAATTGTTCGGCCAAATAATAACATCAAGAATTACACTTATCTATCGTCAATTTTTAATCCAAATAATTTGTTCAAAAATGAAAAGTCTATATTTACAGCAAACCTCAGGGTCAGACCTTGGTATCTGACTGGAAGTTTTCCTCTCAACGCTTCCCGAGGGCTATACTTCAGCCATTTTATCAGACCCAGTCTTGCGTATCCCACGTTGCCTCGTTTACGCCCGAAGAGAATTCTGGGTAATTCAGCCATAGCGCGAGCTTAGAACTCTTGCTCTTTCCATTTCATAGTTTTTTTTATAAGTGTCGAGCCACCCATTACCACCAGCAAAATTTCGAATCTATTGAATATTTTACTACTCCAAACTCGCCCAAATTGACTTGGCAGGTCCTGGAATCCATCCACAAAACGGCCAGAGAGGCAACTTCACTCGTCGGCCTCCATGTCTGCTACACAGCATGTTTGGCGACTCAGTCATCTCTCACCTCTGTTTTCTTTCAGAGGATTGCCTCTACCCACATTCCAGCTTAATGATGCCAGAATGGGGTTTTCTGCAGAGGAAAATGGCTCGAAAAACACTTATAAAGCGATGATTTTACCAGATTCGTGCTCGTGCACTCGCTCGAAACAAACAACAACCATCACTTGCATCACGTGACAATTTAGCTTGAGCCCACAGTTTCTTAAGACCGCAGATATTTTTATTTCATCTCCATTTATGGAGAAATTAAGTGGCTCAGACTATTTATTGCCAAAAAGTCATTGAAAAAAATACCACACACCTGGTATTTAAAGGGTTAAAGCGCACTTTTCTGATAATTTATTACAAATACGTAACATAATTTGTTGAACAATATAGAAGACGGATGTGCGATAATAGTGAACACGTCAGTTTCACTTTCGAAGTGTCTTTTTCACAATTTTCACAAGCGAACCTTGTTTTTGCAAGCGTCTTTATATTACTATTTTCGTATCAAGGCGTTCAGTAGTGTGTGGCTTGGCTTGATTTTTCACAGAGAATTGAATGCTGGAAAATTGCTTTTGGGGTAATGGTATTCCAGCGGTTGTTCTTAGATAAAGGTGGAAGGTTGCGCTCAATACATGATAAATTTTGAAATACCTGATCGGTCAATCTTCTGGCAAGGCCGGCGCCCGCGGATCAAACGCCTTCCCTATATGCTGTCGGAGGTAGAAAATTGTGTTCAATCTTCTCGGCCATATCCCGGTTTGGAGGTCCGGCTTTTTTTTTTTACTGGTAGTTTTGCCACACAAGACCATATTTCAGAGTTTTAAGCTTATGCTGAAAGTTGTGCAAAGAGGTACTTAGTGTTTGGCAAGCACCTCTAGGGGGTCTGAATGGGGGTGCCTCGACAACACTTTTAAACATTTACGTTTTGGGTTCTCTGATATCAAACAAATAAGTTTATAACATAGCGCGCGTGCATCCTAATCTAATTCCTATTGGCGTCATCATGGTACATTTCTCAACATACGCACGGCCGGTGCGTCCATCCGATGACGCGTGCAAGTCAGATGGGGGAAGCATGCGCGCGCTGTGTTGTTAAAAAACTTTTACAGAGAGACAACACCATAAAAAATGTATATTTATAAGAGCTTGAAGCTTAATGAAACGTTAAGATTAAACCGATATGAGAGACCATTTTCGCCCCTTTTTCTTTTGTACAGAGAATTTTGTAATTAATCGGGAACAAAACCTGTTCTCCAGGAATCATTAATTATAACTTTATTTTCACTCAAGAAGCTAGAGTTGCTCTCGGCTACGCCTCAAGCAACTCTTACGCTTCTTTCGTGCTCTCCAAACTTCCCGCGTGCATTCATAACTCGATATACGCACGCTAAGCATGAACCAATCCTTAACTAACCGTCAATAAAAACTGAACTGTAAAGTAATTTTAATACAAATAATAATCAAAAATGGATTCAAAAGGGCTACGATCTTAGACAAAACATATGAAAAATTAACACCACCTCTTGCCACCCCCCGCCATTTCAATGATGGAAAAATAGAGCCTTTTGCTTTTCGCGCGATTTCATCATTGATTTTCTTCTTCTTCTTCTTCTTCTTCTTCTTTTTTTTTTTTTTGGGGGGGGGGGGGGGGGATTTCTCTTTAATTTTGCTACTCTGTCTAAGATTGTAGCATGACACTGCAAATGTGCCCGTTATTGTCGCCAAAAGGAAGGTGTTCTTCCATTCGGCTCTTCTGTTGCGTACCGATTCTGTAGTTCTCGGCATTTACATTCGAACCACGCTGTAATCAGAAACGTTTCACCTCTAAATCTGCCATGTTAAATTTCATTGCAAGCTCCGGACAGCCACTGCAGGCAAAATCTTTCAGACTTACATTTCTTGACGGCTGCCACGCTGGATTGTTTTCAAAGGTCAAAAGTTATCCTGCTTCTGTAAGAACTTTAATAATTCCGGAGGAAAGTTCTGTCTTGGTCGCCACCTTGATATGTTGTGACACTTTTCCGCCAGTGTTCTCTGGAGCCGGTCTTGCCAGAAAAAGAGACTGTTATGCAAAAGTAGAAAATAAAAGGGGCTACTATGGGATAACGCAAAGTTCAAGCATTTTGGTCATTGAATAATTGTTAATTGTTGTTTTTGCAGAGTGGAGAAGTATTAACACTGCTGAGAAAAAAAACCTTTCAAACACTAGGCAGTTGTCTGTAATGTTCAACGGTAAACATTAAAAATCGGGGAATTTAGCAGCAAATACTAAAAATAAAGGACAAATGTATAAAGCTAAACAGTAAACTCATCCAAACTCTTTCCGGCACATTCCACTGGTCAACCCTTCTTGCATCAAAAATATCAAAAACTAAATTCTCTGGAATTGAATAAAGGGCACAATGAGTCATCCATAAATAGCTCAGTGGTTAGAGCATCCAGACTAGTAACTGGAAGTCCGTAGGTTCGACTCCTGATAGTAGCACTCGAATTTCTTTTATCGGAGTATGCCTGTACCACTTTCTAGAATAATACATAATTCTCATAATAAAGGTCTGTTTCGTCTATTTTATCTCACATCTCAAGAAGGGATACTTATTACAAATCTTGAGTTTTAAACTAATCAGTCCTATAGCTTTTCGAACTAGATTTCCAAAAATCAGAATAACCAAAACCTTCTGAAACGATCCATAAACCAAACTGATAACCAGGCTGACACTGGTAACGAAGACAAAATAATTAATCTAATGGAAGGAGATCATAATTTCATCGACAATTTAATCTGGAATGTGGATTTTGAAAAGCTTGTATTGTTAAAGCAAGACTCTTCACAAGTTAATGAATTATTATGGTAAGGCTGATCCTTACAGTAGAATTAAGAGAGAGTAAATACGTTACAGGAGGGTTATACGTCAAAGTTTTAAAATTTGACTGAATAAATGAATTTATTACTTCAAGTATTTTACTGATCCGGGTCTGTAAAAGATTAACCATCTCTCAAAGTCTTGTCACTCTGGTCTTCGACCAAATGTTGAGTTTTGAATTCCATCAATGCCTATGCCTCGGGCATAACTGGGACTTTTTTCCTTATTGCCAGTTCCGGAGGCCGGGCATTAGTCTACTCCGGGGCATTTGATGGCCTTGTGATTGTGTCTCTTTCTTTCAATGATATAATCATCGGCAAAGACGATGTGTGACGATTTGTGATTCACTTTGTCTAAGGAGAACGAAATGAGATGGTAGATCCACAGAACGAAAGGTCACTGAAGCAATAAACGGAAATAAGACTTCTTTGTATATAAGCCTTCACGTTTGGCCTGATTTAGCTTTCATTGGAATCAAGGTATCCCAAGAATATAGCAAATCAGCTTACCGTTTTAACTGTACTGTAGTTTATTCGAACAGCTACTAGCTTGTTTGAACCCGCCTTGGGCCATTAACCAGTTTGCCTTCCAAAACCAAAAAAATCCTTATGCCTTGCGGTAGGCCCAGGGGGGTAATGGTTATGGGCACTTGAGTGGAAATGATTGATGCCTAAGTGGGCTCAGTCGCGAGCCTTTAAATCAGGGTACCAGTTGGCATTTCTTAGTTCCAAAGCTACGAGTTGGATGTCGTTTACAGAGTGCCCACGTAAGTAGCAATGTTGTAAAAAAAGGGTGTAGGATTGGAAAGTTCGTGTTGATTTTGGATACAGCGGAGATTTTTTCCAAAGCGTTCGTACGAGAAGAATTTTTGCGCGCACGAAGTGCATGCATGGAGAAGGCGGAACGCGAAGGAAGAAAGGAGAGTTCTGCCCGTCTTATTCATACTCAAAACGAATTGAAGACAAACACGAAACGTCAGGCAATCAAATGTAACACGCTGAAGAAGAAAGGACGTGCCCTTCGAAATATTGTTAACAAAATATTTTAATTTCCCTGATCGTACCATAAGCCTCGCTCTTTCTTATTAGTTCGTTTTACAATACATTGTTGATTATATCCTCTACTGCAAGATCCCGTCGTTTTATTTTGTTGCGGTGGTTGTCCTTACAAACACAATTACTGGTTTTTAATGAAATCTTGCAGAGTTTTCGCGAGAAGTTCTTGCGCGAATAATTTACCTTTTCGTACGGTATTTCTGTTTAGCAAATCACAAATGAGAACAAGAAAACTATAGCAGGCGTGATGGAGATAATTGAATAATTTTAGTAGAAAGACTATGTGATGTTGTCTTGTTCATCTTTTGTCTGAGTTTCAGGCTTTTCAGTGGGAGGGGGAAGGGGTAACGAGGGAAAAGGAAAGAATCCTTCCCTTTCTGCCCCCTCCCCTCAGGAAGGCCTGATGACTTTCCGTTACGCTACTTGACGTCATGCCGGAAGTTGCTTATAATAACATACCGCCAATTAAATACTCTAACGATCTCGGAACACCTTTAGACGTTTCTCCATAGTATTTTCTCCTTCCATTTCGTGTGTAATCCCTGCTAACTCGGACCCGAATCTCAATCTGCTGTTTCTTAAAGAGCCTTTCAACGCCACTCTTTTTCACCAAAATTCAAAATACTAACTTTATACATCGATTTCATGTTCATATTTCAGGATAGGGAGCTTCGCTCTAGGACGTACCAACGAGGTGGCGCTCAGGTGGGGGGGGGGGAGGGGAGGGGTGGGCAAATTTTACAGGGAGCTTGCACCTGAGTGAAAAATGTTCCAAACTATATAACTTACCTCATCTAACCTTATATCTGAATTTTGTTAACCCAGCCCCCACCACCCCCACCATCACCGACCCACAGGCAAATACCAAATACACTTATGCTACAAAGAACTATGAAAGCAGCGATGACCTCTTTCCCCAGAACAAACAATTTTTCAATATAAACTCTGCAGTCAGCAATACTGTTTGACGGTAGCACTCTTGAATGAAAAAACATAAGACATTCGACGGTATAACAGAAGAAGAAATCGCTAATCTCACACTAGAGAAGCACATCAACATGGAAGAACAAAGAGACAAACGTAATGATTGGAGTCAGGCTGGTTTACCAGAATATTATTTATTTACCTTTTCTCGTTTCATACAGCTAATTAATTGTCGCTAGAGGGTCATTATATATGCCTTGCTGTGTATGGCAAATGTACGCGACGTTCACATTGCTTGTTTATTCTTTATTTACACTTCCAAAACTCAATTCGGAAAGTCGTGCCAGTGAAGCAGGATTTATGGAGCAAAAGACAGTTTTGCAATCAGTAATATCCCTCTACCAATGCACTTTTTAAAATACGTGGTCGGTGTTGTAACTGATTTAGCAAAGAAAAACCTCTTTTCGAACGGATTACGATACAGGGATAGTGTGGTTAATTTACAGCCTGACTATTTTAGTGCTTCACATAGACTGGCAACACCAATATCAGTGATCTGATTACCAACGCAGATCTAGTGTGGTTACTTTGCAGCTTGGCTGTTCTAGTGCTTTACATAGACTGGCAACACCGACATCAGTGATCTGATTACCAATCAGATCTAGTGTGGTTACTTTGCAGCTTGGCTGTTTTAGTGCTTTACATAGACTGGCAACACCGACATCAGTGATCTGATTAGCAACCAGATCTAGTGTGGTTACTTTGCAGCTTGGCTGTTTTAGTGCTTCACATAGACTGGCAACACCAACATCAGTGATTTGATTGACACCCAGATCTAGTGTGGTTACTTTGCAGCTTGGCTGTTTAAGTGCTTTACATAGACGGGCAACACCGACATCAGTTATATGATTACCCGCCAGATTTAGTGTGGTTACTTTGCAGCTTGGCTGTTTTAGTGCTTTTCGTAGTCTGGCAACACCGACATCAGTGATCTGATTACCAACCAGAAGCAGCGTGTTTATTTTGCAGCTTGACTGTTTTAGTGCTTTACATAGACTGGTAACACCGGCATCAGTGATCTGATTACCCCCCAGATTTAGTGTGGTTACTTTGCAGCTTGGCTGTTTTAGTGCTTTACGTAGTCTGGCAACACCGACATCAGTGATCTGATTACCAACCAGAAGCAGCGTGTTTATTTTGCAGCTTGGCTGTTTTAGTGCTTCACATAGACTGGTAACACCGGCATCAGTGATCTGATTACCCCCCAGATTTAGTGTGGTTACTTTGCAGCTTGGCTGTTTTAGTGCTTCACATAGACTGGCAACACCGGCATCAGTGATCTGATTGACATCCAGATCTAGTGTGGTTACTTTACAGCTTGGCTGTTTTAGTGCTTCGCATAGACTGGCAACACTGACATCAGTGATCTGATTATTTAACAGAAAAAGACTTGTTAACGTTTTACACAGTGATCCTTGAATAAAATCTATACATTCATTATTTATTTGACACATCTGCAGCCTTAGCTCGGTGATGAAACACGAATCTTTTTCTAACGCTGCAGAGATCCGTCTTAATCCAGATGATATCGTGCTGGCTTCAATGATTAATCCCTTGATGGACATGAATGACCTCTGCTCAGACATTTCCGAGTCAGCGATTCCCACGTTAACCGTCGTAAATTGCGGCTGTCCAGACGGCAATGTTTGGTGTTTTGTGCTGGGTTCCTCTTCGTTCAATGCACTGATTATATCGAGAAAAAATGATATGGCAAAACAATCCGCGTCAGTTATGCCGCCGAAACGAATCTCATCATCACGAACAGGGTGTTGACGGTAGTGATCTTTAGCGAATTCCTTGTCCTGATATTCATAGAGACATTTCGCTTGAAGAAGGTGGTGATTTCTCAGACGGGTGTTTGGGGAAAGTTGTTCAAGCAATATTTTCAAAAGCTCCCGGCCGTCTTTTTCTTTTGACAGAATACCAGCCATAAACTGCATGACCATTGTGGATACAGTTTTTTCTGGAGGGATTTCCCTCCTTTTTACAAACCAACGAGCAGCTAAATATTCCTGAAGAGTTAAATGAGTGAAACAATAATGCTTTGTTGTTTGAGAAAAAGAAACCCTAAAGGGGGGACCACAATGAAGAATACCGCTTTTCCTCAGGTTGTCAACTTCTTTGGAATTGAACTTTTTCATTTCTCTCTCGCCAAAAAGGAACTTTTTCTCCATAAGCAACTCAGCTGCAAACTTTGACAGTTCATCCAGAAACGTTTCGTCAAAATGAGGAACTTCGTTTTTGTTGTGTTTTTCCCCGAAAATGTTGAACACTTCAAAATAGAGATCGCTTGCTGAGATGGGTAGATCTTCAGTACTCTTTGATTCCTTTAGAACGTACTCCATGTATGAACACATCAGAGCACAAAGCACGGGAATGTGAGCAAAACTGATGAGATTCTCGTTCTTCGTGATATGCTCCAGTACAGTGTTCTTCATAATTTCGTTCTCTCCGAAATATTTCTCAATGTATTCCCTCACCTCTAGTGGAGAAAACCCCGTAATTTCCACCTTCCGATCGAAGGGCATTCCACTGATCTTGTCAGATTCATCAGGTCTTGACGTTATCATAACAGTAGCCTTTCCTAAAATTGTTCCCCTCATTAGTTTGGCACATAGTGCAGCTACCGGCATTTTCTCTCGACAGCTATTTGGATACCTTTTATGCGCATCGCCAGAGATATAACCTTGTTGGGAAAATTCGTCAAAACCGTCGAGAATAATCAAAACTTCTTCAGGGTGATTAACAATGTATTCGAAAAGCGAGTCGTTGATATTTGACTGGTCATCTAATATCGAGGAGCGGTTTAAGATCTCTTTCAAAGTGAAAGTCTCTCCCTCAAGTAAATTCAACTGACGAAATGTCAACAGGTACGCAAATTTAAAACTAGGCATTTGCGCGTTTGTTGGGAGCAAAAACAACTTATCGTTAGCCCAATCTCGAAAAAGCTTTTGACAGAACAAGGTCTTTCCGATCCCTGCCTTTCCAGTGACAAGAATGGATTTGGGATTCTGTTTTTCTTCGGTGGTGCGAATAAACAATTCTTCACAGTGTTTGACTCGAGTTCCGCTCACTTGACCATACTGCTTGAGATGTGCCCTTCTTTCGGCATCTCCGTCTTTAATAGGCTTTCGTCCATGTTGCATGACAAGATTAGTAAATATTTCGTCTGTTTTCATCTTGGCGACAGTAGGAATGTCCAACAGTTTGGGCTGCAACTCTGTTTGTCTTTCTATTGATGCTTTCAAGGCTGCTGAGTAGGCATCAACTTCTTAAAAACAAACGAAAAAAAGTATAATAATTTAACATTTAAAAAAGTGTATGATTTAAAAAAAACGCACGCGCTTTCTGTTGCGCAGAAAACTGTATTTAAGGTTACCGTATACCCAGAAAAGTTTAAAGAGCTGGCTATCAAACTATGCCAAGAATTTTGAAATAAAATGGATTATCGAATTTTTCACGACCTGTACATGCAAGCGTCCTAATCACCTTTCGACGACTACAAGTCAAAGCGAAGTTTGGTTTTCCCTTTATTTAATTTTCTCCTCAGTTTCCCGATTTAAAGCGCTAAAAAATCGTGTCTGCGTTTTGCCATATTCAATTGCAGTGAAACGTTACAGACCAATTTCGAAATAGGTTCAAAAAAATGTGGAGTGATCATACAAAAATCGTTCTCGGAGAAAAAATATTTCTAAAGAAAAAATTCGCAGTCAACTTTTTGTTTTTTATATGTTAAACTAGCTACTGTCCAAATTTGAAAGCAAACCAACAAATTCCCTTTGAGTTTTAGCTGAAAAGTGTCTCCTCCAAGTGAAAAAATAATTCGAGAAAACGGTGCTAAAAATTCGGAAATTGACTTTATTTCAAAATTCTTGGTTTAGTTTGATAGGCAGCTTTATAAGCTTTAATAAGATTTTTTTTTAACAGGGAGCCCACGTCACAAAATGTGGTTTTCAGTGAGGCCCTGCATAAATCTAACGTAAGAATACAAAAAAAAATTACAAATATAGCTATCTAAAAAATAAAAAGTAAAAAGGATAAGATCGATAAAAGAGTCTACATGTTTCTAATAAGACGTCTAAAAACTAAAAAATTGGAAATGTTCCTAATGCCGTCTGGGAGAGCGTTCCAGTCATCTACCGCATGACAAATAAAGCGATGCTGTCCCCATGAGTGCTTTGATTGTGGTTTACAATTTGATACAAGCGTTCAGGTATCTACATTTTAAGCCGTACACGCTACATCCCTTGGACGCGAGACCCCTCTAAAGGTATACGGTAATCTTAATCAATCAGAGAGCGCGCCATATGAGCAGAATTTCAAAACGGGATGTATGTACCAACTGTTTGTGTGCCTCATGTTTCTGTAGAGAAAAAGCATCTCTGTATCGAATAACAATGAGATTCACAAAAGTAAAAACTTTGTAGCTCTACATGGCAATGTGAAAGCTTCATCTACCCAAAAGGTTTCGGGTACAAACTCATTACTTGCTACCCTGTGATCATCGGCGTACGAGCAAACATTTTTCAAGCTGGTGTTGTGGGGAGCGGAGGCCAGATGTTAATTTGAGCGAATGAAAGATGTTAGCTGTTAGTGCAAACAGACAGCGGTGTCCGGGCTATAACTTCTAGATGGAGCTGCAATGGCTTATGTCAACGTTGTGTTTGCAGGCTTGCACGATTTTCATATCTCTGAAAAATCTACTGATATAAGCTGTCATGTACCCCGTTTAAATTTTCGGGCTGTAATCTAGGTAGGCTTTATCAAAGTGCATAGTCATGCTTTATTCATGGGCGCATTTGTCCGCCGTCTTGGATTTTTTTTCGATGTTCAAAAATGTCTTGTAGCGCTTCCAATACTATAAATATGCAGAGATTATCGGATAAGTGGTGCAGTAGATATGTGAACTGCTTAATCGTTCCAAGTTCAAGTCGCAGATTGTGCATTAGTTTTCTTTCTCCTTCTGTACAATCGTTTATTTTCATTTTGGTTGCCTTTTGCTTACAGTCGACTCAATTCATTAAAACATCAAACCTCTGTGAAAGAAAATTATCCCTTTATATTTTATACCGTAATTATGACTGAAATTAGTGAAATGTAGCAGGGGCATCCAAAAATTCATTTCAATCTCTTAAATTGCACAGAAATTCGAATTTGGATTTAATAGGAATCTTACGTTCCAGTGTTATGAAATTTTCAGCTGACATTTTATTTTCAAATAAACTCGGCTCGAATTTCTGAGTTGATCACATGCCCACCGAAATGAATCATTAGGTACCCTAATTATTTACTATATTTGTAGTTTCATCTTCAGAAATTGTAAAAACAAATTGAACTGGTTTTTGTGGAGATAAACCTCTATATCCGTCTCTTTCTTGTTAGCTAACCTGGTTTGACATTCTTCATTTTAAGGCTTTCAGCTCCTTGATCCAAGTGTTCTACCTTGTCTGTCATTGCAGTTAGGCCCTGCTGCAGCAGCTCAACTTTGTCGTCTGTCTTGGCAAGCCCTTCTTGTAACGCCTGAACTTGCATCGATAGTCGTTCGTGGACAGCTTTCTGACAATGCAACAGTCTCTTCAGAGTCCTCTCCACCTCTTGAAGCTTTTCCTGTTGTTGCATCAAAGCGTCGTCATGTTCATCCAGCCTAGTTCCTTGGCAAAGTTGCGAATCTTCAAGGACGGCAACCTGTTTTCGAATTGAAGCGAACTGCTTGATTTCCTGATCCAAAGCTGACTTAATGTTGTTGCTGTCGTCGATGAGATCATTGACATTTTCTTGTACTAAAGTCAGAAGGTCCCCGTCCACAGCATGTCCCATACACAACTGGCACCCTGCAGCATACAAAAAGATGGGATTCTATGATTAGCATACTACTAGATTATAATACATTGAAGTATACATACCGTTCAGGTCAGTAAAATAAACTCGACTTGGACGGTGTCCGATTCATTCAGTCCAAGCGAATGTCCCTTAAAGAAATTCCCTTACATGTATGCAGAAAGAAATTGCGAAACAAATAATGTTGTTAAACAATTCGTATCGCTTAATGATTTTTTCATGATATGTATCTATCCACTATCTTATAGAGTCAGTTTGAGTGCAACTTATATTACACGTCATTTCATTTGTGTTAGGCGGCTGTTTTTTAATGAGCACACCCCTCTTGGAGGTCAGCTTTATTTAATTGAGCAAGTGTGGGTAAAAATTGATACCTTCGCCGGTTCGTTTCCTTGTTCTTTCGTCCGTTCGTTTAATTATTCATTTTTTCTCTCCGTTTTCTTCATGCATTCAAAGCAAGAGCTAACGCTTAGCAAAAAGATTTTGCTTGCTTACCTTTAGTTTGCCAATCATACAGATCTTCCAATGTCTTCTTCTCCTTCCCAGCAGTCAGGCCCAGACTTCTCACCAATGCTTCTAGCTTAGCAAAGCAATCATCGAAGAAAGTGTCAGACCATTCACTGACGTCAAAATGGCCCCACTTGTTTCGGACATTTTTTCTGACATCATCAGCAGATGTCTGAGTGAACGCGGAGAAAATAGCGTTTGGTTGGTAGAAGGAAATTCCCAACAAGTTCAAGATGGCAGTCATGTCCATCGACTCATCAAAGGCAGAAAACATAGCAAGATGATTCGGCAGGTATATCTTGGCCAGGTCAACTGAACTGTTGATAGTAAAACTGTAGCTTTTCTTGTCACTGCCATGCAGTACACTGTTGTTATTAACGCTCTGAAATTTCAGTTTTTTAAGGTGTGGATCAGTATTGGCGTAATGGTAAGTCAGTATCTTCAGAGTACAGCTTGGGGTCAGGTGTTTGTCCAAGTCGTCATAATGAGTGTCCATTCCTGCTTTGATAACATCTCGCAAAACTGGAGCGACAACTTTGTTCATGGCAATTCCTACAACAATCCATCTCTTCTCTTCATCAGAGACCATCATCTTTAGTAAAAAGACGGATAAAAAGAAACTGAATTAATCAAGGAATGTGTGCATAATATTACCTGGTACCAACAGTATACTTTTTTATGAGTTATATGTGGCCCCCGTGATTCAGTTTTGCTCTGTCCCAGACAAAAATAATGACTCAGTGAGAGTTTTTCGACTGTAAATCCGAGTCAACAGGGGCAATCAATGGTTCATTTTGGTGGATATCGAAGGGGCAAATATGTCGTCAAAAATAACAAAAAAGGACAGCTTTCATTTTCGCAAAACCAAAAACAGATAGAGAATTAGCGGAATAAAATCTCGTTTCCTACAATTTGTTCTTCGCAGCTTAAATTTGCAGCTAAAGCATTCGAACATATCAATTTGTATGAGCTTACACAATTTTGTCTTTAAAAGGTCATGAAACAATCTGGGAACACAGAAGACAACATTTTAAGTATCTTGCTTTTAAGCAAAACATTTAACGAGAACATTTTAAAATGTTCTTGTTAGGTGTCCTTGACGTAAACTCTGCTACAGAAAGGTACAATCTAATCATGGACCAAAAAAGAAGAAACCGTTTCTAAAAATTCAAGAATCGACAGTGATTGGTCATGAAAAAAAACAAACATTCGTTTCTACTCCCCCACCGATGTAGTACAACAGATTCTTTACACACTAACCACTTTTTCAAAAAAGCCGCACTGGATAAAACAAAGTCACCGTCGATGGTTTCATTTAATATGTATCTCAACGGTAAACCGTTCGCTCATGGCGAATACAATAGGTGGTTTGCATTGCCGCCACATTAGTATATAAAACAAAAGAAAATTTGTTTACATAGTTTGCATAAAAATGGAAGTTAACTCCCAGAGGAGAAAAATCTTATTGTTCCTGTACGCCAACATGGTTGTCATGACGTCACATGCAAACCATCAATACTGCCATCCTACCTTACTTGCCGACATGTTGTAGTTTCTAAGCTGCTCATGAAAAGAGCGCTGCAATTCTTGTGGTACTTCTTGTCCCCATGCACCAAGACTTTCTCGCTGATTTATCGATTAAACCTTTGGATCTGAAAGAGGGAACAAATGGCTATTCAATGCCTTTTGTTCCTTTACAGTGAAAACAAACAGACAACAAAAATAAAAACAAAGTTTATAACATAGTTTTGTGGTGTAACCATAGAAATCGACTGAAATTAGCATATAATGCGCCAGTGATTTTGAAACAACGCTGTGTGTGTATTCATTGGCTTTTAGCAGTTTATTTATTTTGGTGCAAATTATTGGCTCAAATACAAATAAAATAAAAAAAAAATGAGCCATAACGATGATCTGTAAAAGAGTCAAGTTCCTATACAAGACAGATTACCTGATAACTAAACTTAAAATACAGAAATTAAAAAGATAGATGAATATGAGTAAAAAAGAATAAGTACAAACACACACAAACTAGTTATTCCATAAAAAATCTCTTACCACCGATTTAAAAATACTAATACTTATTGCCGAACGGACGTGTAAAGGTAAAATATTCCACATATCATGTCTGAAATTCTTTTCAAACAGGTAATTTTAAATAAGTTTGTCCTTGCAAAGTTTTTCTTTTATCACTACACCTAAGAGAATACCGGTCAGCTTCGGAATAAAAACTTACATACTTAATTACATCCATTTTGAAATCACTGGTGATCCTTGGAATCTGATTGGTCCAAAATGGTGCAATTTATTCCCAAATTGCACCATTTTTTGCTCTAAATTGCATCCTTTCTTTAGCCCATCAAAATGGAAATGAAGTAACACAAATAGAATATTAATATTGACAATGATACTCTGTGATTTCAAAATGGATGTAATTAAGTGGTAATTGAACTTCGTGTCGTGCAATTTTGGTCTGAAATCATACTTGTGATTTCAAATCAAACTCGCGCTGCGCGCTCGTTTGATTTTGAAATCACGCGTATGATTTCAGACCAAATTGCACTCCACTCAGTTCAATTACCAATATTAATTACATCAATTTTAATATAGCCATTCAATGCTTTATTAACAAGACTCCCCTAATGGCATTTTAACGGGATGCTTTATGTGGCCTCATTTATTCCCATTGTATGCCTCGCAGATTTTTAAAACTATCCTAGATAATGGAATAGTTTGAGTCACAAAGATAGGGTGATGTTGTTTCCGTATTCCCTTGTGTTACGCTTTGTATCGTTATACCGAAAATTGCATTACGTTAACGTAATGGCCACACACATGACCTGTCAAACGTTTTCTTTTCTGGCTAGCTATGTAATTTCAATAAAAGTGTAAGATTACAAATTGCTCTCATTCATTACAAAAACAGAAAGAAAAACAGGCAAAAAGCTTTCCTAAATGAAAACGTTTAGTAAAAATTGACAATCAAACCTTTAATCTTTTTGTGAAGTGGATTTCCATTAGCGTTTAAGCATCAATTCGACAAAGTGATGTGATGTGCGTTTTAGCTTATCAATGATCGACCTTTCCTTCTCGCATTGTGGTTCTACAACTGTCAAACGAAGCATAATTCCTTCGCAAGGAACTCTCCAATTTTAGAAGTTATTCTTTCGATTTACCGCCTTAAAAGGGTTAATTTTCTTTATGTTTTAATTTTAGTTTCAGTTTATTTTTTGCCTTTATACTTGCACATCGTTACAAGATAAATATACATTAAAATATAAAAGATAAGAAATAACAAGAGAGAGAGAAAGATGTGGCGAGGATGCCCATAGAGAAACCATTGAAGCTCAAACGAGCTACAAGCTCCTCAAAAAAATTACAACTTTGAAATCAGGATTTTAGGCGTAGCTTATTTAATTTTTCAATATATTTAGGTTAAAAAGCAAGTACACAATCAAACACACACAGGCAGCAAAACATAAAACAGCACGTTCAAAACAGGAGTAGTCCATTTAGATTTAAATAGAGAAATACTCTCAGCATTCTGAATTTCTGAATAAGGAATAAATCCATCCCAGCCGCGATTTTTTCACGCAAAGCTAAGGCCCCATCATTCGCAAACCTCGGTGAAGGTGCTGTACATGAAATGACTGTACCCCATCGGGTGGAGTTTATTTGACCTCGGACCCAAGCTCCGTTACTATTTTCAAAATCGTCAGCTGTTGGAGAAACGACGCTATCGTGGAATCGAAAGCAGAAAATGCTCATTTCCAGCCAAGTTTGACGACGCAACATTCACCGAGGTTTGCGAATGATGGGGCTTTAGCTTTGGGTGAAAAAATCGCGGCTGGGATGGATTTTCGAGGCGCAAACCGCCTCTGAGTGGACTATGCGAGCTTACGGTCGAAATCTTAGTGTGCTGCCTTGACTCCGTCTAATGAGGGGAATGACAGTGATTTCAAAGAATGCTCGAAACGGTAAAATAAGCTACAAAACACACAAGAATACACCAGAGGTGAGTCAGTTTTATTCATTTTATTGAATGAAAGTTAAAATTTAGCGTTTTTTGTAAACGTCAGCATCGTCGGTATTTTATTTCCTATACAAAGTCTTATAATGCGTTCAAATTCTCAACGGCTGCCTGTTTAACCCAATACCGCTTGCACTCAAAGGTCAACATCCCACAAGTTTTAATTATTACACGCTCTCTAGTGACGCGAGCTTGGCAGTTTTATTCGTTTTATTGAATGAAAGTTAAATTTAGCGTTTTTTAAACTTCATAATCGACAGTATTTTATTTCCCATACAAAGTCTTATAATGCGTTTAAATTCTAATTGGCTGCTTGCACTCAAAATTTCATTATGCCCACTTGTAATTAAATATTACACGTCCTCTAGTGACGCGAGCTTGGGCTGCCTGTGGTTACTCGCCCGGTTTTGCGGGCAGAATTTTTATCTTCAGGAAAATAAAACTGTAACTGAAAATTTTTGACAACATCTAATCTAAATGTAAGTACTTTTTCACATTCTGAAAGCTTTAGAAACCTGGCACATACACACAAACTTTCTGCTTCGTAAAGACCCGCAAATAAAAAAAATGGCTTCTGTTCAAGTAATAATTACATGAAGTACCAACTAGTAGTCATGATACTGCTGGTCATAAACAAACCACTCCGCTGAGAACACTGGATTATGAAATGGCGATTGTTTAGTGCAGGGCGACTCTCCTGGTCTAGTGTTTTCCCTCGCGTGTTTTCGACTTCAAAAAGGGGAGATATTTTCCCTGAGTATCTAAAACTCACAACAAAAAGGTTGTGAAAGGAACTCCTCATAAGGCAGATGCTAGAGATTACGAGAAGATGAGATCGAGAAGAAGAGGAAGACGAGGAGGAAGTTGTCTTCACTAAAAAAAGACGATGACGGTGTTGGGGATGACGACGAGGGCGGTGTCAGACTATGAATCAGACGCTGAGATGCCGAAGAAATGATTCTGGAAAAACTAAATTACCTGTAACATAATTAAGTTAGCTAAAACAGTGCTTGCAATAAACTAATACAACAAGAAAAACTATCAACAACAACATCAAAGTTGTGTCCTGTACTTTATGTGTCCTGTACTTTATGTGGGGGGGGGGGGGGGGGGGGAGGGTATTTGACGAGCGAAAACATCTCCGGGTAAGTACAATCTGAATGTCAAACGCCCAGAGGGCGAGTGCTGAGACATTTAAGTTTCCAGCCCTGCAGGACAGGACACAACAGCTTAGGTCCTTGAAAACTTATTGCAAACCGTCTGAAATTCGTTCTTCAGGGAAATAAGTAAAAAGGAATTGCAATGTCTAGTATTGTAACGATGAATAAGACTTGTGAGCAAAAACCTTTCTTCTTTGAATGCATCAGGAAGGAAGCGAATTTTTGAAAAGAGACATAAACTTTCCAATTTTAAATCGGTAAATATCATGTAGTTTTAGAATTTTAAGTTGCTGTAGGTTCAGTATGAGCATCAAAGGTGCCTCTTGATATATGATTCTTAAAACCTTTTTCTGAAGTAAAAAAAAAGCGATTTAAATTAGAAGTATAGGTCGATCCCCATACTGATATGCAGTAAACAAGATAAGGATAAACTAAGCTGTAATACAATGTGCATAAAGAGAAGGTGGGAAGGCAATACCTTGCTTTATAAATTATGCCAATTGATTTTGATATTTTTCTAGCCATATTAGAGTCATATTAGCAATTTTCATTTAGAATAACACATAAATAATAGTCTCATTTACTCGTTCAATGGCACATTGACTAATCTTTAGATTGATGTCAAGTGTTTGCCTCTTTTGCCTGGGTTTAAAAATTATTTTAAAAACTGACATTTCGGGACGCCAGAGGGAAGCTGACAGCAATGGGAGACGCTTGAGTCAAAACCCAAACATGCACGGCGATTATCGCTAGCTCTACACCTTTTAAAGGAGCTCGAAATGCAGTGAAATAGGAACGAAGATCAATTTTAGTATTGCCGAATGGAACGCCAAGAATTTTTGGCAACAGAATGTAAGCAAGAGACGTATTTGATTAAATCGCAATTGTTCAGAAATAAAAACGGACTGAAGCATGACGCACAAGCCGCGTGTGAATATAACAAGGTAGTTCTTATGTTATTGCGTTCTCCTACGTCGAACGCAATTCCTAATCTTTTGTTCCATGGCCTCTGCCGTTTTTTGCGTGTCCTCTGGCACTAAGCCAGGACGATTTCACATTCCAGAAATTCCTGTAAGGTCACCAAAATGTCCTCCCCGCTAGGATTTTGCAGGGGCATCGCTCACTTCTCGGCCCGATCCCGGCCGGGAAACTGTATATGGACTTCTCACGGCTTCGTTTTCGCTCGTGCAAGTTGTCACGTTGTTCTGTCGTGAGTTTCAAAGAGTCACGTTTGTCTTTTCGTGTTTGACAAGCTGTTTATGTGAATATCGGTTCTCCGGCATTAGATATTTGGATTATGAGTTCAACTAGCTGTTGCTCCGAGGTTATGTTTTTCAAACTATCCACCTTCGATAAAGAAGAGCCATGTTGCCGTGCTAAATCACATTATCACATCAGCAGACTTCGTGTTATACAACTCAAGTTCAAAAGATTCATCAATTCTTTCTGACCTTTCAATTTGCCAACGAGATTCACTGAACATCGACGCAAGCCGGGGATAAGTTACGAAGCACAATACGGGAAGTTTTGTCTCGGTATGAGTTTACGCTCTTTACGAGGTTTCAATAATAGACTTTTAAGTTAGTATAAAATTGAAATACAAAAATATCTGTAATATTCTCGGTTTTCACTGTCACGCCATTGAAAAAAAAAATCGAAACCATTCTATGAATGAAGTCAAGAAATTGACATGGTGTAGAGGATAAATAAATGAGGCATCTGTCCAAGTGTCAGATCTGTGCGGCATTCCGTACTCGAGTTATTTGACAAAATGTTCCACATAAATTTATAGAGCTTAGTATGGAGACGCCATGTTTGTGTCCCTCTGAGGGGCACAAACATGGCGGCCGGAAATAGGAAAAAACATCTGGAGTTCACTTTTGCCAGAAAAGATGTTTGTTTGCCCTTGTGAATTTTCGAATGTTTAGATTAATATTTCTCCTCAAACTTAAATTGTTTAGAATGCTGAAAATCACCCGAAGAGTCATTTTTAAGATACGGAAAAGCACTGTCACGGCCGTCCTCCTGATGTCACGCACGATGGAAACTCGGAAATTGAAACTGTTCTATTTTCAAAAGGAAGCACGACATCGAGCTAAGAAATTGTGAACAGACATATTTTTAGGTAATCTTTCCTTGAATGGAGGTAAAAATTTTGTAGGCCTCCCAGTTTTGAATTCTAGAATTTGGTGACGTCACGTGAAAACCAAGAATACAGGCATCAGAAACTGTATGCAAATTAGCTCGCTTCAGTTCGACATTTTTACGGCTTCTTTCGCGGCATTTTGGTAAAATACCTTTTGAAAAGAAGACCAAAATAGTATGCTGGTTTGCGTTATTTTAAAGTTGGACAGTGTCACGCAACAGGCGGACCGAAAATACTTTCTGTTTAAGTTCAACAACGTAGTTGCTGAAATTTTAAACTCCGCTTCGTTTATTACAAATATTTCACTTTAGTAGTTACACATTATGTACAGATATAAAAGGACGAAAAGGCTACCTACAAAAGTGTCACGCAGAAGGCCGTACAATCGCACAACTTGAGGCTGCAACGGGACAAAGGAAAGTAATTCCTACTATTTTGTTACTTTTCTCTCCATTTGCTCAACAATTCCACGGAAATTGGACAAAACGTTTTTCCGATCACACAGTTATTAATTTAAAAAGAAAACTTCAAATATTCAACTATAAAATGCTAGTTTTGGGTAATATACAGAAAAAGCCACATAACAAAAATAACAACAACAAATATTCCAATTGAAACGAACATGAAAGGGTGCACGATTTTGCAAAATTTGTTCAATTTAAGGTGAGCCAAGAACACACTCTATAATCTATGATTACTGCTAGTTTTGTTACCTACGTCCTTGACTTGAGGTAGTGGTTCAACGAAAAACATTAAGCTAAAAGCGCTGATTGTGATCGAAACAATGCCTTTTCTCACAGAAAATTGTTGACCAAATAAATATTTATTACCAGTAATAATCAAAGATTAGGGAGTGCGTTTGATGATCTCAATCCCAGGCTCTCTCTCCTTTGTGATGTCATCCACCCCTGCCAAAAAATCTGCGGGGGATGCCAGATATGCGTCCCAAGATCCATCAATTCAATGAATCAACGTTGTCCCATCCAATCTCGACTCGAAAGCAATAACTGTGAATAGCTTATTATTGACAAGAAGAACGTATTTGTATTTTCGTGTGAGTGATGAATTATAATGCTGTCGCTGAAAGAATTATTATAAACTAAATTTCATTTTACAGAGCAAAAGATGTACCTATTAGCAGTTTAAAATTTAATAAGGGATATTTCTGTTACTGTAAATAAATTTTAATCATATCTGATTGAAGTTGGGCAATTATTAAATTAAGTCAACCTTTGCATCTTTGACTGTTTGAAATTCACTAGATTCTACTTAAACACGATTTTTGCGGACGGCATGAAACTGCACCAAATCTCTCGCATTTCTCTTGCTCTCGTGCCCGCTTGAAAATCCTTTTTTGCGGTCATTTGCGAACAAAATAAAAGAGCGAGTCTAGCCTGACTGGGGAAAAGTTTGTTGTGTACAGTCACGTGTTCTGAAATAACCGGGGAGGCTATCTCGAGGGATAGCCCAAAACACTCCGCTCACCAACGGTTACCCATTTATTCCGTGCGCGCCTTGTTTAGGCAACATCGAGATTGCTTCTGATACATACGAACTGTATATTTTAACTGTAAATATACCACATTCAACTGTAATAACTATTACGCGGAGACTTCAGGGATGCCTCCGCTCGGGTTTTAACTCCTGCGGGGGCAATAATGCATGTATACCCTTCCAATTAGCGCCCACCCTGAAAGCCCAAAAAGTTTATAAGCGCCCACCTTCAAATAAGCGCCCATCCTGAAAACCCACAAAGTTAACAAGCGCCCACCCTTTTCAAGCCCAAAAATTTGATAACCCCAATACCCACAAAATACATTTCTGTACTATCCCAGCGTGAAGTAAGAGGAGCGTCAGAGTGTGTTCCAAAATTAGTTTTAGATACAGTAATCAATGAACTTTTATATTGTTTATGCTTTGTTCATGTTAGCTTTTTAACTTTATTTTGTCTTTTTGAAGCGAAATAAACTTGTTATCCTTTATTTTGTTATTCTCTAAAAATGTCCTCGCTTGCTGAAAATGTTGGGAGATAAAAAGCACCCATCCTCGAATAAGCGTCCACCCCCATGGGCCCAAAATTAAATAAGCGTCTGGGGCACTTTATCGAATAAATACGGTAATATAATATAACCCAATATAAAATCCTCAAATTTTCAACGCGTTACTGAAATTCACGTTCACCAGTCCGGCACAGTTATCAAATTTGATAACCGGGACCAAAACAAACTATTAGCCAATCAAACCTCAAGTTACAGTTTACGTGACATGTTATCATAGCAACCATCTTCTTTCAATATGGTGGCCATTTCAATATGAAAATATTTTGATGGGGCTCTAATTCAACATTCGATTTCGGTCGCACAGTGAATTGTACGCAAGGAAAGGTTTAGAATAGGTATTTTGGCCTGACATCAGGAAAATACGAAACAATCTTTGTCCATAATTAACTGACAAAGCTCATTTTGATATCTATCGAAAGCCTCATAGCGTCGTGGTGGACCGAGGAAACCTCGAGCGGCTTTGGCTAAAGAACAGAATTCCTGAGCGATAGGCGATCAAATAGAAACACTAATCCCAAGAAAATAACTTCCATCAATTTATTGCATTAATATTAACATGATTTGAACTTCTTGTTGCCTTGCTCCTCTCCTTCTTGTCCTTCGTCAATCTGTATGAATGAAGAAATGAAGAAATTTTGCGTTATAACTAACTTTTAAAATGGGACTTCAAATAAATTTTGTTTCTTTCTTGTACCAGGGATTTCGAAAGTGCAGGAGGCGATGATTCGATTGAGTAGCGACGTGTGTAGAGTCGCTTCGATCTGTCCTAGATAATTGAAGCGACGTACTGCAATAGAAGTAAAATAAAAAATAAAATAGAAGTGCAACGGCCAAGTCCCGTTTAAATTGTTCTTGAAAGGGCGTATTGAGGTTGTTTGCTGTGGCTCAAAGCTCGAACTGTTGTGAGTCTGGCATTACACGGGCTTAAAACACCAAGCATAAATTTGTAAAGGATAATTACATTTTGGGAAAATCGTAAAATCGTACTGTGAAGGCATACCTCAACATCCGGCATGTCACCTTCATCACCGAGCTCTGAAATCACTCTCTGTGGTTACTGTCGGCTGGCTGATTATTAATCTAACGACGAGAACAGAAATAAAAATATTACAGTCATTTTTAATTAAATGTACCACCTAGAAAAATACGAATTATTTCCGTTCGTATCCAGTCATATTAGTAACGATACTGAACAAGACAAAGACATGAAATTGCCAAGGAGGCATTTCCGGAACAAAGCGTTCGATAATTTCAGATAATTTTCGACTGAGTTGTTTACCAAAATCGTTCCTGGATAACCGTCTTAATTTTGAAATCCTACCCTTCATCACTAGACTTTCCCGCAGTCCATGAGCTCCTTTTTCTCTTTATTGAGAAAGTATTGTACTCGGCCTATTTGCCTGCCAGCAACATCTCTCAACGTACACGCTTGCTTGGCGCTCTTGGACATCAAGATTCCTCCGGTATTTATTCCACCGAGAGCAACTCGCATTGTAAGTTAAAACGAATCCCTGTTTCCAAAGGTTAAGTAGCTATTTTCTCTCGGTGGAAATCCATAATGCTGCCTTCATTTCTAGTCATCTTAGAAGCACAAGTAATTAACAATGGCGGTCAATGGCGGAATCAGACCGCAAATCAAAATATCATAGTGCCCTCTTACAATTCTTCATGCCCTCCGACAAATAAGTGTTGAATCGAAAGATATATTAATGAAGATCACGACATTTTTTCTTCGTGTACCACAAAAATCTACAACTACCTTTAAATTGATGGCAAAGACAATAAACATACCTGAAAGGGACTGTCATTTCTTACCACCTCTTCAAATCGCAAGGGAAGATCTCGCATAATTCTTTCCGGATGGTCACCATTTTTGCGGGACCTTGAAGTTTATTGTTCTATCGACGTTCAAGCCTGAAATTCTGGGTATGGAACGCGAGCACAACCGAAAAATTACCGAAACTATTGAACGCTCTCCGAAAACTCACCGAGCTCTGAGCTGGCGCCATGTTGTGACGTCACGCGGTTATCAAATTTGATAACTGTGCCGGACTGTTCACGCGTAAATTTTCAAGACTCCAATATGCCTTTTTCAGCAAGAAAATACACCTTTTTAAAACGTTAAATCGAAAGAATAACTTCTAAGAAGTACTAGAAAGTTGGAACAGTGGGGTTCACCGCGAAAATATTACGCTTAGAGGGCAAATTGACGTAAGCATCCTTGCAAAGTTAATGCTTGCATCGACCAAAATATCCCTCTTAAACGCTTCATGCGTCGTATCTTTTTTAAATACTGGGGAAAATATTTCTTCAGGAACAATACCTCGTGCTTCACACGACAGCTTTACATCTTACGGTATCACGGCTTTGATTTGGAGACAGGAACCGTTTGTAATACTATACTAATATTGTTAGTATTTGCATTTATTTGTACGTTTCAACACATCCTGACTGTACTTAGTGCTTACATCGATCACAATATCCCGCGTTCATGCCTATAGGCACTTCGTTTAATTTTAAAGACCGACATTCGCGGTTATCCTGTATGGTCAGACGTCGTTTGATCCGATATCCAACATCTTGCACAGTCCTATAGTGAGCGGGTAGTGCGTGAAGGCCGAATAAAGAGGGGTTCAATAAACATGTTTACCTTTGTAACTCACAGAGATATTAATGCAAGACAAACAACCGACCGGTGATCCCATTTCATTGAAGTTCTCACTCATGGAATAATTTCTGATCGTAAGGGATTACGGTGGCATATTCGCAGGCCTCCATATTCGTTACCGTCGGAGTACACCACCGATACCAATCAAATCTTCAAACTACCGACTCTATCGCGGCGACAAAAGCTGTAGCCTACTTCACCAGTAGAATTTGTTGCTGTTAAATTTAGTTAATTTACTTACTTTCTTGTAACAGCTGACGAACTTGTTTGCTTTCCAAATTCTCTCAAGTTGTCTTCGTTTGCTTCTCCAAGCAAAGGAAAATGAAAAGTATAATATGCAAGCGAAGCGTTATCTGATCCTCCCACTTGACAGTCGCGTGAAGACGAACACGTAACCAGCTCTCTAAGGTCAACTACTGAATGGCCTTTAGAGATATTCCAAGAATCCTTTATGCCATGTTCACGAAAATTAATTTGCTTTACCTAAGCATTGTGATTAGTGCTCTTGTACTGAGTCATTTATATGAAAGAAATGTTTTTCTTGGTCTACTGCAGTAATATTCATTCAGAGCCATTACGGGCAATTAATGAACGTTATTTAGGATTATTTAATACATAAAAAGTAACCTTCCTTATCTGGCGATCCGTTGGTAAACGGGGAATCTGCAAGTTCAGAAAATCGAAAAATATTAAGGCTGCTTGATAGATTGACAACGCGCGATACCGAGCAGAGAGTACCAGGCGCACAAAGATAATTTTAGAATCTACAACAGTACCGTTTTGTTGTTGTTGTTTTCGTTTATTTGTTTGATTTTTGTTTCTATTTTTAGTTTTGTTTTTTGTTTTCCAGAATGAATAAGTGTGGTGTTATGAAAGAAATGTGATGGTATATTTCCAGCCTGGTGAATGAATAAGAATGATGATTATTCTGGAAAGTGACGCAGGCATACTCGGAAAAAAGAAATCCGAGTTCTCCTAGGTTCGACTCCTAATAGGAGAACTCGGATTTCTTGTGTGGTATTATTAGGCAGGGAAAATGATATTTTTGAATGGTGGGGGACAAAGGTTTGTAGGATAAAAATATCATGTACCACGGCACAAAGTAAACAAAATGTATTTTAAACTTTTGAAAAAACTCATAACAGCCTCTCCCCCCCTTCCCCCCCCCCCCCCCCCCTTCCAAAAAAAAGAAGAGGCCTCCTCACCCCACACCCGAGACAGCTGGGAAAAAAAAACATATACAGTGATGAAAAAAGGTTGCTGTCAAAAAGGAAATTCTAGAACTTCCAGCAATCACCAAGTGACCTTTCTTGAAATTCTGTTCTGCGGCCACCACCATAGACGGAAATTAGCGGAAGAAGCTACGAATGAATAGGCTATTTAAAATATGAACTTTTTTCAACGTAGAAAGCTCAGTTAAACCATGAACTTTGGACGACATATAAATACCCGAGAAAATTGTGTAACGTGCCCTGTTTTTGCCATAGCCAATCGTATTTCCTGTAGTGACAGATGTTTAGTTATTTATTTTAGCAGAAACAACGATTCCCAGAAATTTTTGGAACGCACTTCATTAATTTAACGACCTACTTTCGCAGGTATCCTGTATGGTTAGACGGCGTTTGATCCGATATCCAGACTTTGCACCGTCCTAGCGAGCGGGTAGTGCGTGAAGACCGAATGAATGTGTTTACCTGCAGAGATATTATTGCAAGACAAACAGCTGACAGATGATCCCATGCCATTGAATAATTTCTCATTGTAACCGAGTGTAGTTTTCAATCGTTGCTTTGTTACCCCGGGAGGGGGGGGGGGGTACTCCCCTATATAAGGTATATAGGTACGTGCCGCCCCAAAGGGTATGGTTTTTGAGCCGTTTTGGTCTGAAAACGGGTATAGATTTTGACAATTACGGTCTGAAATCGGGTCGGGTTTTTGGGGCGGGGAACATTAAAGAAAGCTTACAAACATATTTTTCTGCTCAGTACGTAACTGGAACGACTAACCTATAGCGAGAAAAAGAAATAGATAAACTATGTCATTCCAGCTTACTTTTACTCCTTGCGTCAACTTCCGTTCGGCACGGGTAGACTGAAATTAGCGGAAGAAGCTACGAATGAATAGGCTATTTAAAATATAAACTTTTTTCAACGTAGAAAGCTCGGTTGAAGACACTTGATGACCATGAACTTTGGACGACATATAAATACCCGAGAAGATTGTGTAACGTGCCCTGTTTTTGCCATACCCAATCGTATTTCCTGTAGTGACAGATGTTTATTTATTTTACCACCAACAACGATTCCCAGAAATGTTTGGAACGCACTTCGTTTAATTTAACAACCTACTTTCGCAGGTATCCTGTAAGGTAAGATGGCGTTTCATCCGATATCCAGACTTTGCACAGTTCTCGTGAGCGGGTAGTGCGTGAAGACCGAATGAATGTGTTTATTTTAGTTACTTGCAAAGATATTAATGCAAGACAAACAACTGACAGATGATCCCATTCATTTGAATAATTTCTGATCGTAACCGAGTGTAGTTTTCAATCGTTGCTCCGTTATGAAGATCATGCATACCTTACGGTGGCATATTCGGAGGCCTCCATATTCGTTACCGTCGGAGTACACCACCGATACCAAACAAATGTTCAAACTACCAACGCTATCGCGGCGACAAAAGCTGTAAACTACTGCACCAGTAGAATTTGCTGTAAACTTTAGTTAATTTACTTACTTTCTTGTAACAGGTGACGAACTGGTTCGCTCTCCAAATTCTCTCAAATTGTCTTCGTTTGCTTCTCCAATCAAAGGAAAATGAAAAGTATAATATGTAAGCGAAGCGTTATCTGATCCTCTCACGTGACAGTCGTCGTGAAGACGAACACGTAACCAGCTCTCTAAGGTCAACTACTGATCAGGGGCACCCAACGGGTCGTTTCGGTAAATTATCTGTTCGGAAGGCCCTTAATCCCCTACAATTTTCTAAAGCAAACTCTCACCACAAACTTTCGTGATATGGGAAATTTAAGGCCTAGTGTTTTTGGATTGATAAAAATGCTGATTCGGGTACCAAAAAAAGGTCAGCTAAGATTTTCGGATAGGAAATAAGACCTAAGGTTTTCGGGAAATCGACAAAAATGCCCTTCTAATTTAGAAAAGACTCAAGTTCCCCTAGAATGATCGAACAGGTAGAAATATTATAGCGGTGCCTAAAATGAACCCATAGAGCTTTAAAGCCACTCCAGATCGCCGAAAATAACGTTTCAAAGGATCTGAGAGAAAATTGTCGTTGGGTGCACCTGGGAGATGAGACAAAAAAATGTGCTCTATCTTCTCTTCAGTCATATCTCGCCGTTTGGAGGACTGTTTCTTTTGTACTGTAGTTTTGACGCACAAGACTTGATTTTAGAGTTGTTTATACCAAACTTGTGCAAAGAGGTACTTAGTGTTTGGCAAGCACCTCAAGAGGGTCTGAATGGGTACCTCTTTTTGACTCTGTAGCATCAAGCAGTTAAAATCGTAGGCATATCTCACGAAGAGTAAAAACTAAACTGTTAAAGTAATTTTGTTACAAATAATACCAAAAATTTATCCATAAGGGCTACAATCTCGGGAAAGACAAATAAAAATTACCCCCCCCCCCCCCCCCCCATTTCAATAGAACGCTTTAATTTCCGCGCGCGAATTCATCATTCATTTTGGGGAAGGGTGGGGGGGGGGGAGTTTGAAATTCCTCGTTCTTGGTTTATGATGAAAGACAATCAATTAAAGCAAGTGTCACACTCGGACACCAACCCACGGCCTGGCCAGTACCTTATGCATGCGCACAGCCATATCACCCGGGCAGTTTCAGCAATGGACAACTGTTTCGGCTTTGTTAGGCCTCATCACCATGGCATAGCCGTCGGGCACCGAACGACCAAAAGGCCGTGTATCAGGCACCCTTTACTTCCGAGGAGGGTGTAAAACACCCCTCTAAGCGACAACTCCACAGCACACATGTGGTAGCTGTTAGCTAGGATACGCACGGCAGTTCTCCCACGGCATGCCCTGGGAAGGTGGCTCGGCCTTTAGGGCTGATCGGTGTGTCAGTAAAATTAATAAGACAATCAGTTAAAGGGG
Source organism: Pavona decussata (assembly GCF_977016875.1). Taxonomy (NCBI): domain Eukaryota; kingdom Metazoa; phylum Cnidaria; class Anthozoa; order Scleractinia; family Agariciidae; genus Pavona; species Pavona decussata. The sequence continues at coordinate 973,820 of NW_028145581.1, forward strand.
TGTTTTACACCTGCCTCGGCAGTAAAGCCAAGAAGTACTAATAATGCTTAATGTAGGGTGATTATTTGATCAGAATCCTGTCGACATTGACAGCAACCGTGCTACACCGGCTGAAGTCATCGCCCAAACTGCGTGGAAAGCACTCGTTCTCCAGGAAATGACACAGATATTGAAACCAAACTTGCCGAACGAAATCTCTTTATCTAAAAAATCTACAAGCTACCGCTTCAAGGTTATCGTGAGCTAGTTGAAAATAAAATTAGGTACTTTTAATTCAAGGAAATTCATAACATTCTCCTGTCAAACGATTTGGTCTTCAAAATAAAAACAAGAAGACGTGCCAGCTGCAACCGCTGTAATATCCTCCGACAAACCTTAGCTCATTTATTCTATGATTGCCCTGGTGTGCAAACGTTTTGGCAACAAGCCATTGTTTGGTGGAGAGAAAAGCGATCAGAAAATGTAACCTTAATGTATGCCTAAAAACCAGAACGTACTCTATTCATCGGCATTAAATCATATTTTTTTTTTATAATCGCCAAGTACTACATCTTTCATCGTTGTTCCCTGTATTTCTCCTGCAACTGTCGGAGGGAGAACATCATATCAATGGTGGACCTGTTGGTTTGGAATCCGCACTGCGATTCTGGGTAGACTCTCTCCGCAACTTCCCAACCACGCTAAGGAGGGAGATGCCAGTCACTATTACAGTCACTCCAGTCGTCTTTGTTCTTGTAGAGTGTGACGATGTTTGCATCCTTCATGTCCTGGAATACAGAGACAGAGGATTTCATGCAGCTCAATGATGATGGTCCCTTTGCAGCACTTCGGGACTTCAGCAGGGGTGCTGTATTTCCCGGGTGTTTTACCAGAGGCAAGGGAAACCAGAGCTTCGTTAAGTTCTTCAAGGGTTGGTTCACTGTCTAGCTCCTCCAACACAGGCAGGCAGGCACTCGATGGCGTTAAGTGCTTCTTCGGGTACTACATTCTTTCAATCTTGGTTAAACTGACATAAATCCCCTTTGCCTCCAAATTTTCCTGTTTTTTTTTTTTCCTTTCTGGTAAGATTCTGAACGAAAGATAGCCTTTAAAAATAATAACATGGCAAAATTTAGATTAAAATGGACTACGCTGAACCCTCCCGGGGGCGCGGGTTGGAAGGGGATACTCCCCATAATGGACTATACGGGTAGGCTCTGCCCGAAAGGGGAACCTTGTTCAGGGTGGAGGTATATAAAAGGGAAGAGATTTCACGAGTTGAAGTATAATGAAGGGGAGGGAAAACTGTTATTTAAGTATTTAAAGGGCCTATCAAAATATTTTGAACAGAACCTCCGAATATATAGGCATTTTTTTACGGTGGTATGTCAATGGGGCAAAATGGTATATATAAGGGCAAGGCGCGGAGCCCCCCAAGGTAATTCTTTATTGAGTAGTCCCCCCCCCCCCCCCCCCCATCACCCTGAGCACTAAACGCTTAAGGCACGCATTCCTGTCTCGTGGTGTGTGTGAGAAAGAGAGGATCCTCTCTTGGTATGTTTTAATTATTATTATTATTTTTTTTTTTATTTATTTATTTATTTATTTTTTTTTTTTTTTTTTTTTTGCACCGCGTTATTTGTAAATCACTGATCATGTTACAATTCTTTCTGTAAATTCTTGACTGGTAAATAACTTAACGAGCCTTGTAAAGTAGCTTGTTATATTTTGTTATTGTAGCATATAATTAGCTGTTATTTTGTAATTGAAATAATGGTTACAAAAACAATAACACCTCGAACTAGAACCGGGAAGAAATTCAATCCACACAAGTTTTAACACAAAAGCTGTTAAAACATAATAAAGGTCTATTTCATTTCACATCTCAAGAAGGGATACTAATTTCAAAACTTGAGTTTTGAACAATTCTCTCTCAAGCTTTTCGAAATTCCAAAAACCAGAGAAACTAAAATACCTTGAAGCGATCCATAAACCAAACCGATAGCGAGGCTGTCGTTATGCCAAGAAACGAAACAATTAATCTACTGGGAGAACATGATAATGTTCGTGACAATTTCGTCTAAAATAGCATCACTTAGGTAAGGCTGTTTACAAGTTAATAAATTATACAGGGTAAGACTGATCCTTACGGTAGAATTGAAATAGAGTAAATACGTTACAGGGAAGTTAAACATTAAAGTTTAAAAATATTAAATAAATGAAATTAATTATCTCAAGCCTTATACTGGTCTGTAAAACATCCTGCATCTTTCAGGGTATTGTCACTGTGGTCTTCAGACCAAATGTTGAGTTTTGAATTCCATCAATGCTTATCTCTCAGGGCATTAATGGGACTTTTTTCCTCATTACCCGTCCCAGGGGCCGGGCATTAGTCTACCCCGGGGAATTTGACGGCCTCATGATTCCCTCAGTTTCTTTCAATGATAACTTCAACAAGAAAGACAATGAGTTTGTGATTAACTTTGTCTGAGAAGGAAGAAATGAGAAGGTAGATCCGCAGAACGGTCACTGGAGCAGGACAAAGAAATAAGACTTGCTTGGCCTAAATTAGCTTTCATTGGCATGAAGGTACGTACAGAAAACAATAAATCAACTTATTATGTTTTACTCGGCTGTACCGTGAAACATTTGAACAGGATAACTCGTTTGTTCCCGCCCTGGGGATTTACCAGTATGTTTTAAAAAAATCCTAATACTTGAAGGTAGGCCCGGAGGGGGGAGGGGGGCTGAGCGCACTGCTGGAAATGAGTAAAGCATAACTAGGCTTAACGAGACTTTCCTGCGAACTCCTGGTTGATGGTATATATTAGATCCAGAAGGATGAGTTAGATGTCGTTTACGAAGTGCTTCAGTAAATTGCAATTTGCATGTCAAATTATTTTAGTTGGAGTGATACGGTGATGTTCTCCAAAGTCTTCGTAAGAGGAGAATTATTTGCGCGCGCGAAGTGCATGCGTGGAGAACATGGAGCGCGAAGGGAGGGAGGAAGAGTAAGAAGTTAATATGCAAAGCGTTTGGCAATCAAATTTTTTAAACATCCTGAAGAAAAAAGCCGAGCCCCTCGAAATATTGGAGTCAATATATTTGAATTTCAATAACCGTTCAATCAGCCTTGTTCTTTTTTATTGCTTCGTTTTACAATGTATTGTTGATTATATCCTCGACTACAAGATCCGTTGTTTTAATTTTGTTGCGGTGGTTTCCTTACAAACACAGTTACTGGTTTTTTGATCAAATCTTGCAGAGTTTTCGCGGGAAGTTCTTTAGCAAATAATTTACCTTCTCACACGGTATATCTGCAGAGCAAAGTCACAAATGAGAACGAGAAAGCCATAAAGGCTTAATAATTAACAAGAGAGGATGAAGGTACTTCATCCTCTCTTGTAATTAATAAGCACCCTTATTTATGCCCCACTCTCGCCTCGATGATTTTTAAACCTTATCCCGGCGTGATGGAGCCAATTGGATAGTTTTAGTAGAGAGACCGCCTGATGTTGTCTGGTAAACCTTTAGTCGAGTTTCGGGCTTTTCGGAGGGAGGAGGGAGGGGTAATAAGGGAAAAGAAAAGAATCCTTCCCTTTCTGCCCCCTCCCCTCAGAAAGGCCTTGTACTCAGGTAAGTTGACTTTCCGTTACTCTACTTGACGTCATATCGAAAGTTGTCTATAATGGCATACCGCCTTCAGACGCTTCTCCATCGTATTTTCTCCTTCCATTTCTCGTGTAATCCCTACTAACTCGGACCAGAATCTCAATCTGCTGTTCTCAAAGTACCTTTCAACGCATCTGGTTTTCACCAAAATTCAAAATATATACATTAATTTTATGATCATATTTCAGGAGGGGGAGCTTCGCTCTAGGACAAGCGAGGTGGCGCTAAGGGGACTTTTATTTATTACGACCGGGGGGAGGGGAGGGGGTCGGCAAAATTTTACGGAGAGCTTGCAAGTATTTGCCAACCATGAGTCAAAAATGTCCCAAAACTATATAACCTCCCTCTTCTGATCTTACATCTGAATTTTGTTAACCCATCCCCCCCCCACCCCTCCCACCACCACCGACCTACAGGCACACACCAAAAACACTTAATTTATGCTATAAAGAACATCAAAGCAGCAATGATCTCTTTCCTGACAACAGTCAATTTTATATATAAACTCTGCAGTCAGCAATACTGTTTGTGACGGTAGCACTCTTGAATGAGAAAAACATAAGACTTTCGAAGGAATAACAGAAGAAGACTTGCCAACCTCACACTAGAGAAGCACAAGAACATTGAAGAATAGAGAGACAAACGTAATGATTGGAGACAGGCTGGTTTACCAAAATATTATTTATTTACCTTTTCTCGTTTTATACAGCTAATTAATTGTCGCTAGAGGGTCATGATATATGCCTTGCCGTCTATGGCAAATGTACGCGACGTTCTCGTTGCTTGTTTATTCTTTATTTACATTTCCAAAAATCAATTCGGAAAGTCGTGCCAGTGAAACAGAGCTCATGGAGCAGAAGACAGTTTTGCAATCACTAATATCCTTCTACCAACGTACTTTAATACCTGGTCGGTGTTGTCGTAACTAATTTAGGAAGGAAAAGTTCTTTTCAATCGGATTACCACCCAGAAATAGTGCGGTTACTCTGGAGCTTGGCTGTTTTACTGCTTTACATAGACTGGCAACACCGACATCAGTGATCTTATTACGACCCAGATCTAGTTTGGTTACTTTGCAGCTTGGCTGTTTTAGTGCTTCACATAGACTGGCAACACCGACATCAGTGATCCGATTACCACCCAGACCTAGTTTGGTTACTTTGCAGCTTGGCTGTCTCAGTGCTTCACATAGACTGGCAACACCGACATCAGTGATCTGATTACCCACCAGATTTAGTTTGGTTACTTTGCAGCTTGGCTGTGTTAGTGCTTCACATAGACTGGCAACACCGACATCAGTGATCTTATTGTCTATCAGGAAAAGACTGGTCCTCGAATAAAACCTACACATTCATTGTCTAGTTGACACGATTTCAGCCTTAGCTCGGTGATGGGACATGAATCTCTTTCTAACGCTGCAGAGATCCGTCTTAATCCAGATGATATCATGCTGTATTCAATGATTAATCTCTTGATGGACATGAATGGCCTCTGCTTCAACAATGTCATTTTCGAGTAACTGATTCCCATGTTGACGGTGCCACATGGCGGCTTTCCAGACGGCAATGTTTGGTGTCTTGTGTTGGGTTCCTCTTCATTCAATGCAGTGATTGTATCAAGAAAAAATGATATGGCAATACAATCCACGTCAGTTATACCATCAAACCAAATCTCTTCATCACGAACAGGGTATTTACGGTAGTAATCTTTAGCGAATTCCTTGTCATGATATTCATAGAGACATTTTGCTTGAAGAAGGTATTCATGACTTGTGTTTGGCGAAACTTGTTTAAGCAATTTTTTCATAAGCTTCTTTTTGAAGCCCCATTTGTTTTGTTTTTTTGACAGAATACCAGCCATAAACTGCATGACCATTGTGGATACAGTTTCTCTTGGAGGAATTTGCCAATTCTTTACATACCAACGGGCAGCTAAATATTCCTGAAAAGTTAAGTGAGTAAAACAAAAATGTTTTGTTAGAGAAAAAGACACCCTAAAAGGAGGACCACAATGAAGAATTCCGCTTTTCCTCAGGCTTTCAACTTCTTTGGAAGTGAACTTTTTCATTTCTTTCTCGCCAAAAAGAAACTTTTTCTCCTTAAACAACTCAGCTGCAAACGTCGACGGTTTATCCAGAAAGATTTCGCCAAAATGAGAAGCTTCGTGTTTGTTGTGTTTTTCGTTGAAAATGTTGAATACTTCAAAATAGAGATCACTTGCTGAGATGGGTAGATCTTCAGTATTATTTGATTCCTTTAGAACGTACTCCATGTATGAACACATCAGAGCACAAAGCACGGGAATGTGAGCAAAACTGATGGGATCCTCATTCTTCGTGATATGCTCTAGTACAGTATTCTTCATGGTCTCGTTCTCTCTGAAATACTTCTTAATGTATTCTCTCACTCCTCGTTGAAAAAACCCCGTAATTTCCACCTTCCGATCGAAGTGCATTCCACTGATCTTGTCAGATTCATCAGGTCTTGACGTTACCATAACAGCAGCCTTTCCTAAAATTGTTCCTCTCATT
>NW_028145581.1:990000-1047500 GCF_977016875.1 Pavona decussata
GTCCCCCGATCACTTTATGCTTTGAATAAAGATGGCGTCGACGTCGGAACTTGATGCTAAGGAAGAACTGACACAGATGGTCAGAGAATGCGTTCGAAACGAAATTGCTCTTCAACGATCGGGAAATAGTACCTCGTTACTGATGAGAACTCGCGACCTTATAGCGAGTTCAGCTCGATCTGCGAGCCGAGAGATGACAAATTCCATCGCGCCGGACTTTCCCGCCACTGGCACTCCGGGTCAGCCGGGTCCTTCTTCTTCGTCTTCTTTTCAGACTGGGCAGTCGCAGTATTTTCAAACAGGAAAAAAGAGGCCTGCAGCTACAACGAATCATCCATGGCGCCTAAAGGGTAGACAGAAGAAACAAACAAAGCAGGAGTTCCACCCCAAAGCCGTTCATCTCCTTGACAAGCCTGAAGATCTGGATGAAAATGGCTTTGTTCCCGACTACACAGTTACTGACGATATGGTCCTACTGAAAGGGTATTTTGAGCTCGGGACAGGCCAGTCGGAAAGTGAAATCAGAGAGAGTATAACCGAGGTACTGAAGCAGCGTTTCCCATTTGTAAGACCAGAACATTTTCGGTGAGGGTAAAAGGCGGAAAGAGTTTGCGGAATGGAATGTGGAAAGACGTGCGGAATGGCATAATTATGCAAAATAAGAATTGCGGAATGACATAATTATGCGAGATACGATTTATGCATAATGACTCACAGAAATACATTAAACTGAAAAAGCGCGCCTTTTTTTGGGCGCCAATTTGCAAATACAGCCTTTTTGTAACCATTCAACCGAAGAATGCATCACAAAAACCCAAACGATGGTATCTTCGAATTCAAACTTTTTTCCTTCGATTCTCATCGCATAGCCGTTGATGCAACATAGCAGCTCGTGGACTTTTATCGTTCGCGAGTGAACACAAGATTTGTAATACATTTGCATTAAAGAGGTTTGTTTATTTACGTAACCTGGTTTCCATTTCCACACGAGTCGTCCGCCAATTTACGGGAGATGTATACAACTCAATCGAAGGCTGATTAAACTTGACATGTTTCAAGCTTTCACAGCGCCTCGCAGGAAAAAAGACGTGAGTAAAGAACCGCCTCTGTTTATTTTTGAAACGATTTATGTCACTTGTCGAGGATTTATCTGGTTATGACGAATGTGTTGTGAAAATACAAAACTGAATGCAAGGCTGGCACTACGGCAAAGGGCAGATTTATTAGTGGCTAATATTTCGACTAATAATGTGTTGTGGTTTGGTCATGCTTATTTCCGTTGTTTTACGTTTTATATTAATCAATTTATCATACACAGCCAAACACACACACACGCAAATAAATAAATAAATAAATAAATAAATAAAAACGAAAATAAAAATTTAACCGCAATCTATACCGCAGAACTCTTTCCCCGTATTTTGACGTGTAGATTTCGGTTTTTTTATTTTCGAAGGAAGGATCTTGATGAAACAAATAAAATTTTCAACTCCAATATTTTATCAGAAACAATATCTAAGCAATTCGGGAAATATTTCCGCACAGCCCCATACATTATTTATCCATGCACAACTGTCACACTAACACGACGAGCGTGAGAACAGAGTGTGTGCCAAATGTATAGATAATTATGCATGGGGCTGTGCAGATATCTTGACGCAACTCGTACTAAAAATACTGTAAGAGACTAATGTCACTTGAAGCCTACTTTCTTGTATTGTACTGGTTATCCAAAACCGTAAAATCTCGGTTTTAGAGAGGAAACATGAAATTCAGTCCACTTTGGAGAAGAGAGGGGTAGGGGGAGGGGAACTGCAATAACTGTTGCAACGTGTTGAAATAACACCCACGCCCATTTTTAACCATGAATAGTGCATGTCCCTCTGACTTATAAGTGATGGAATCACCTTCAGCGTGTATACTTTACAGTTAGAAGAACTTGCAAATAAATCATACTGATAACATCCCAAAATATTCCTAAGATAGAGAAAGCTTCTTCACCACTGTAACAACTATCATCCATCACAATGGCTGAACAATCCAGTCACATTGTATTTTATTTTCAAAGTATAAAACGTGTTACCCCAAACATTGTTTATTCTGATCTTTGAAGTGGGTATCCAAGTAGGTGTTTGAACATTATGCTAGCTTATAGTGGGGCAAAGCCTTAAAGAATATGTTAGTATTATATACTGGTTTTTCGGCTTTTTTTTCTTCTTATTTTACTGACCATTTTGTCTGATACTTGAACTGTCTCAGACAAATAAAAACTAAAATCGATCAGTTTTTAGAATTTGCTTTTAAATTTTGGCCTAATTAAATGATAATGCATCTTTGTTGTATACTGGCAAGGTTCCACATTAAATCATTTTTTTTTTTGACATTTTACAAACTGTAAGCAAGAACATTACAACATCGCCTTGAAAACGATAAGTTTGTTGAGTTGTTTTCAAATTACATTACATAACTAAGGGACCGATCGTTTATTTCGTCCTATGGGGGGGGGGGGGGGGCGGGCGGGCGGTGGTTTTCTAAAAAATCGAGTGTATGAAAACTTTACCCCCCAAAAAATCTTTCAAACAAAAGTTTTACCCCCCACTGGAATGACAGTTTGAAAATTTTACCCCCCCCCCCCCCCCCCCCTAAGGTTGGCCTGGCGGTTGAATTGTTGAGAAATTCCTGGGGCCTGTTTCTCGAAAGCCCGGTAACTTACTGGGCCCGTTTTTCGCCGATTACAGAACAATTACAGACATGGTACTTGGCCAATGTTTTCATAGAATAACATGATTTTAAAATTTAGTTTTCAAAGCTGACAAAAATTGACTTCTGTTAAGAAACATTTGTCACCAAAATTACTTATCGGGCCCGGTAAGTTACCGGGTCTTTCGAGAAACGGGCCCCTGGTGACAACGCTTGGTTACATGCGGGAGTCGCTAGCTCTCTGAATCTGAACTGGCAAGAGAAACAATCAGAAGTGAGGCGAAATTAAAGTAAGGGAACGTACCTTAGAATGATGTTTTGTTATTGCTGGAGTCTATTCTTCACGGTCCTCAAAAGAAGGTACACAGAAGGTCAAAGCAGCTCGGGGTTTGAGAGCAGTACAGGAGCATTTGATGTATGGATGTGGATCAAGGATGTGGATAATTATATAGATTTTGAAGAAGACTACCATCTCTATTCGTCTTTTGTTCAATTTTTTTTGCCCAGAGAAACAAGCCTTCAGAGATACACTGCTTGATGAAATACACGGTTTGCCTGTCTATGTCATTACTCAACCTATTACGTGCAAGAGCTTTGTCGCACTGAAGAATAGTAGCGATATGGAGAAGTATCTAGTCGATTTTACCCCCCTCACTTTTCGTACAAGGTACAAAATTACCCCCCCCCCCCCCCCACATCCCCCAAAAAGAGCTCGTTTAACCCCCTAGGACGTAATAAACGATCGGTCCCTAATTATGTCATGAATAACTCATTTTTTTGCGTGAAAACAGCCTTGTTTATATTATGCTTAAGTATCTTCAAACTTTATGTTAAATGAAGATACTATTTGTAGAGTTTTCATATTACAAGCGTTATATACGTGGACATGGAAACTGCTATGACAACTAGAATTACCAGCTAAAGTTATGGTGGATATAGTTTTGGTTGTCATAAGAGAGGATCAAGTATATGTGTGGGCTTAATCCTCTAATGGTCTTACATGACTTATTGGAATGATGACGATTCCCCTTGGTTTATTTTTAGGTCAGTCATCAAGAATCATAAAAATTAATTTTTAAAAAAATTATGTGTACGTAAACAAAAAACAAAAAAACTCTGGTTGTATGGTTGACCTAAAAAAAGTCATAAATAGTGAACAGCTGGGTATGTATCAGAACAGGTATGGAGAATTCATACTTTTGATCCTCTCTTGCTTGTTGTTGTTGTTGCCAAACGTTAACTCCATGTGAACAGTTAGTTATTATTGCTCTACACCCCAAGGGGAAATGGGAGGTCAATTTTAGGGCGATGTAAAAATGCTTGTCCCTGACAGGGGTTGAAAATGTGCAGTTTTGTACCATTGCGGTGGAAATCTGAATCTCTCCTTTCAAAACCTCAAAGGAAAGCTTTTCTGTTCTGTGCAATGAGGAAACTGCTTGATTATTTCAATATTTTGTTTTGGTAACCCTTAAGGAAACTACATTGGGGCCACACCTATGCCAAGAGAGTCTGGTACAATTTAGAACATTCTGTTCAACATTTTTGACGGCTTCTCCCTTCAGTTTTATGTAAGAGTCCCCCCCCTCCTCCCCTGGGTGTAAGTGTGGTTAGATTACATGTTTGTAGAGCTACTTGAGTTACTGTTGTTGAGCTACTGAGCAATCCAATCATTTATGGGTTTACCTCTTCGAGACCTGTGATACTCACCAATCAGATAAAACAAGGAAAACCAAAAAAGTCAACAATAGGTTGACTCTAGGAAAACTTCACAGGCTCTTGTAATGAGGCACAGACCATAATACCGTAAAATTCCGGTTACGGGTGGGGATACGTAAAAAGGAAATGTCAACGGCTTTTTTAGGGGCAAGGGGGGAAGGGGTGTTACGTGTTTATATAGAGATCAAAGATGGGACTATAGGTGGAAGAGTGGTAGGGGTTTATCACGGAATAAAATTTTCGTTTACAAATAGATGGCCCAAAAATCGAGGCGATTTATTAGCAGGGGAGGGGAACTTAAAACCGGGATTTCATGGTATGGGATAACCAGTACAATACAAGCTTATATCGATTTTTTAAAATAAAAAAAAAAAAGGAAAAAGAAAAGAAAGTAGATAAGAATTACGGTATGGTATTAATTACCGAGGCTTCAAGTGACATTAGTCTCTTACAGTATTTTTTGTACGAGTTGCGTCAAGATATCTGCACAGCCCCATGCATAATTATCTATACATTTGGCACACACTCTGTTTTCACGCTCGTCGTTTTTGGAAGTGGGTTAGTGTGACAGTTGTGCATAGATAAATAATGTATGGGGCTGTGCGGAAATCTTTCCCGAATTGCTTAGATATAGTTTCTTACAAAATGTTGGAGTTGAAAATTTGTTACATCAAGATCCTTCCTTCGAAAATAAAAAACCGAAATCTACACGTCAAAATACGGGGAAAGAGTTCTGCGGTATAGATTGCGGTTAAATTTTTATTTTCGTTTTCATTTATTAATTTATTTTTTGCGTGTGTGTGTGTGTGTTCGGCTGTGTATGATAAATTGATTAATATAAAACGTAAAACAACGGAAATGAGCATAACCGAACCACAACACATTCGTCATAACCAGATAAATTCTCGACAAGTGACATAAATCGTTTCAAAAATAAACAGAGGCGGTTCTTTACTCACGTCTTTTTCCTGCGAGGCGCTGTGAAAGCTTGAAACATGTCAAGTTTAATCAGCCTTCGATTGAGTTGTATACATCTCCCGTAAATTGGCGGACGACTCGTGTAGCCTGCGAGCAAGCTCTCTTGGGGGTGGGGGGCGGGAGGGGGAAAGAGGAGAGAGCTTGCAACGATGTCTCAGGAATTTTCATTTCTGCGTTGAATTTTTCAACGCAAAATGCTGATTGGTGGATATCGAATTTGGTGCTTACGTCATTGGTCTTCGCGTGCGTCGTGTTGACAACACAAAAATGGTGGCGGAGTTTCTATTTGTGAAGGTTGCGAGAATTTCTCTAAATAACTTAGGTTTTCTCTGGAATTAAAACCCGAGCAAAGTCAAGCTGCCAATGCTTTACTTCAAAGTAGCGATGTTCTTGCAGTTTTACCTACGAGATTTGAGACAAGGTTGATATTTCAACCTTTTGCAGCAATTGAAAGTCTAAAGTCTAATATCAAACAATAATGTTAGTTGTTTGCTCATTGCAAAGTATCATTATCGATTACTTGATCGCAGAAGCAAGAAGAATGGGGATGCCTGCCGCTTCGATTGCCGATATTTCAGATGGAGAGTCAAGGTCGGCCAAATTTAAGCTTTTGTTTGGTGTTTGGCTCAGCCGAAAAAATATGAACATCTTTCAGCTTACGCCACAAATGAAAGCTTTCTTAATATATCGACTCAATTCCGAGTGCTTTGGTACGGCGTTAGCAGCGAACTGCCAGTTTTTTAGGGCAACGTTCTTTAGAAGGGCAATGATTTCCTTTTGATCTGGCACTCTCACGTCTGCTTTGCTACTCGTTCACAACATTACAAATTTCAGACGAGTTGAGTGTTCCAATGAAACCACATTGTCGATATTGAGAATTGCGTCCTCGTTCTCGGAGACCCGGTTGCAAAATTGAGATTCTTCCGATTTCCTTGCACTGCTTCTTTTTTCCCTGGCCTGACCGTGTCAAGTTTTCGACATTTTTTAACGTCCAGTAGTTTTGTGGCGTTGACACTGCAGGTCACTGCAGTCGGCAAGATTCGCTTGATCCTTGGGACGACATTTGTGACCTCGACCTTTTGGTCAATCGGCTTTTAGTGTGCTCTCAATTAAGTAAAATCCTTCACTAAATTTTCTGATTTTTGTGGCACTCGGTAGGCATACCCGATCAGAGAAACTATAGTTTTTGTCAGCAAGGATTCCCGTCTTTTGAAGTGTATCTGATAACATTGTACCTTTCGCATGTTTGTTTACGTTTGCTATCGTTTCCGGTTTGCGCTGATTGGCCAAATTCAGACAGCTAGGACAGCAGGGAGCCGCGGGGAGTATTGGGGGCGGCATTCAAATTCCTGAGACATCGTTGCAAGCTCTCTCCTCTTTCCCCCTCCCGCCCCCCACCCACAAGAGAGCTTGCTCGCAGGCTACGACTCGTGTGGAAATGGAAACCAGGTTACGTAAATAAACAAACCTCTTTAATGCAAATGTATTACAAATCTTGTGTTCACTCGCGAACGATAAAAGTCCACGAGCTGCTATGTTGCATCAACGGCTATGCGATGAGAATCGAAGGAAAAAAGTTTGAATTCGAAGATACCATCGTTTGGGTTTTTGTGATGCATTCTTCGGTTGAATGGTTACAAAAAGGCTGTATTTGCAAATTGGCGCCCAAAAAAAGGCGCGCTTTTTCAGTTTAATGTATTTCTGTGAGTCATTATGCATAAATCGTATCTCGCATAATTATGTCATTCCGCAATTCTTATTTTGCATAATTATGCCATTCCGCACGTCTTTCCACATTCCATTCCGCAAACTCTTTCCTCCTTTTACCCTCACCGGAACATTTTGACTTTGTTAAGCGTGAGCGTCACAAAGTAACTACCCCAGTCGTTAACAAATCTCTTGAATGGAATTACAAACACGTAAAAGAATTATGTGGTCAGGGAAAGCTTTACATTCGTTTGAATGTCTTGAGAGAACTCATCGACGCATGTGAAGAACCATCACCCACAGGAACTAAAGATGATGACGATGATGACTTGATGAGGTCACCTTTTTCACTGACCATGCCCAAGAAATTTGAAAGTTCGACAGGAAATGGATCCATTGCAGAATATGGACAGTCGGAAACAAGCCTCACTAGCATGGGTGTAAGTGCATCTGGATATGGGGCATCTACCTCTGCTGATTTAGTGGTGGCCTCCATTGCTGGTCCAAGCAGTCAGAGTGATAAGGAAACACTGCGAGAGCTGCTGCCATCTGCAAGTGATGAACAACTTGACAATGCACTCCAAGAATTTGGTGGTCTCTATTTAGCAGCAGATGCTCTTCTTGAGGGGGATTCCCTTCAGGGAGACTCTAATACAGCAGTGTGTGAGTCAATAGTCCAGATCATCGAAATCCTGGGGGAAAAGTTGACAGGAAAAAGAAAGAAACTAGAAGTTGATGAAGGTGATCTTGTTCAAGATGCAGTGGTCTACTACAAGTCAATTCAGTTTGATGCTTCCTGCCCTTTGAGAATTACCTATCAAGGCCAACCTGCCATAGACAGTGGGGGAGTAATGAGGCAGTTTTATTCTGACTTATTTGAAGGTTTAGTAGAGGGCAAGTTAATGGTGCTGTTTGAAGGTGAAAATGCCCACAAGGTGCCAATTTACCAACCACAGGCTGTTATGAGTGGAATGTTTGAAATGGTTGGAAAAATGACTGCCCATTCTCTTGTGCAAGGAGGCCCAGGTTTTCCATGTCTGGCTCTGCCATGTTTCTATTACCTTGTGACTGGGGATGTTATGTGTGCATTTGCATACTGCGATGTTTGGGATATTCCAGATCCATTTTCTAGGAACATAGTCATGCAGGTAAATGCCCAGTACATTATGAGTTTATTTTTAGGTTAACTTTTAACAGTAAATCCAGTAAGTGTACACTGCATCTCACAAACACCACATTACAACCATCCATTGTCTAATAGTTTGTGGTAAAGTTAATATTGGATAAGACTCCTTAATTAGCCATGTTCTAAACGAGCAGGGGACTGGGCACAAATTTTTAAAATCGAATGAATTGAAAAATGGACATCGTCATCTGAAAGAGCATCCAAATTATTACCGGTAGTAAATTCACTGTATTTGATTATTATTGGTTTAATTTCAAAGGCATGGTTCACTTTTAAAATACACCAAAATAAGAGAGTGTAGCATGGGTTGGAGGGGCAGCTGTCCCTCCAATACATACTATTAAACTCTCTTATTTTAGCGATTATCAAAAGTGTACCATGCCTTATAAAAGGGCCTATCTTTTGCCCACACCTACAATTCATAGATAATAAGACTTCTCCAGCCAGTACATATAGGTTTCTAGTCATATCTGCAACATTTATTTCTATTTTTGCTTATTCATACAAAGCTGATGGATGCCAGTGATGATGATGAACTGGCAGAGCTAGCCAAGAGTGATGAAGTAATTAATCTGTTGGCTCATTGTGGAGAGACAAGTGTTCTGCAGGTACCATTTGCTTTGACTATATTTTTATTTATATTGTTCTGCCCTGCATGCTACCGCTAACATTGTGTACCCCCCGTGCTGACAGCCAGGCCCAGCCTTCTAATGAGACCCCTGCAATTACTGTTTTTTTTGTTTTTTTTTGTTTTTTTTTGCTCACTTAAACGTTGAACTTGCCTACAAATGTTGATTTATTGTGACAGGCATGCAACTTTCATTCTCTAGTCTATTCAGTTTTTATTTCATTCAATATATCCTGTACTGTGTATTGTTCTAGTTTCTACCCTTCCTTCCCACCCTTTGGTGGGTGGAGAAGTTAGAAGTTGATATCTATTATTTCCCACATTCCAAATTATACTTACTATCAATTGTATTAAGTTGATTTGTTCAAAGCCAGTAAAGTATCTGCTTATATATCATTGTTTGCTCAAATTGTTTGAGTTTGTACAATATTCTATTTCAGATGTCTACAAAAGGGAAAATAATTCAGTCAATAGTGATGTATGAGGTCATTTCAAAGCGAAAAATGGCATTGGATCAGTTGAGAAAAGGATTGACAACCCTTGGTGTCCTTGATGAGATGTCAAAGCACCCACATCTTTTTGAAAATGTGTTCACCTTTAAACCTGTTGAGCTGACACCCACCACAGTTAAAGATTGTCTCAAATATCCAGATGAATTAAGCAAGCAAGCACAGGACACCAAGATGATGATGACCAGATTTGGTGACCAGTCGTCAAGTGCCAGGTTGATGCAATTTATGCAGTACTGTACTGGAAGCAAGACAATGCCTTCAGTTCAGAATTTTGTAATAAATGTAAATTTTCATAGTGAAAGTTACATCTCCTCATCAACATGTACCTTTACATTGTTATTACCTGATCATTTTCCCTCTTATGGTCTGTTTGAACTTTCACTAGATTCAGCCTTTTCTTCATCTGGAAAGTCTTTTACCTCAGTGTAAACAACAACACTGCCCTAAATTTATACATTTAGAGGCTCTTATGTAAGCGAGACTTATGGATAGGTTGCTGTTTGTGTACTGTTAGGTTTACCGAAAAGAGGTCATTACTGAGTTGCTGTTGGTAACCTTCTATGGAATTTGAAAGATGTAGTAATTGGATTTGCCACTTTAAAGTCAAAGATGACTTGCAACAGTTTTCATGCCTTTGTTTTGATGGATTGAAAGTACTGACCCATATCACATCCCATGATCTGGGTACAATAGTGTTGATGTTCAATTCACTGATCAATTTAGTTGTGTTATGCCAGCATTAAAACATTGAAAAAGCCTTGCCATTTCTAGTATAAACTCATTGGTATGTATTGTCTTTAGCTGCTGATTCTTGGAAATGATATGTTTTGCCAAACAAAATTCCTTACATTATTTTGTTATTGAACATTACATGTAGAATGTTATTATTGTAATAAATATTAATCATTAGTGACCTGTTCTTTAACAATTACTTGTGATAGGTGGACTATCACAAGCAATAGTTTCCCCTCTATGCAAAATATTAACAATAGCACTAGTTTTAGGATCACTGACAATGCACGATGTTCCATTCCACAATGTATCAAACCACAACTACAAAGTGCAAATTAGCATTTAGCAACCTAAAACAATATAGACCTCAACATGAGGAATAAATTACAGAGTTTGTGAGTTTTTCCCCATGGCCCAGAGCCTCGCAGTGACATCTCTTGTTTTAGGCTGAACTTTAAAATATCGAAATTGGGCTGTTGTGGAAGATGCCACATAACACTGTCCTCCCAAGCATCAATTTACATACTTGTGTTTCTGATTTTAGGGAAAAAATACAGTGTTTAGTTCTCTATAAGTAAGTATTTCATTGAGGAGCGTGGTTGGAAAGCAAGTTTTCCAGGAACTCAAGGGCCCTCTGGAAAATATCTATGGCAAAAGCACTTGAATTCTCAAGTGGACCAATTTCATTTGTTAGCCTAGAGATAATGTCATCTGGTAGATTCAAATCCACTTCATTGACTTCAACAGTAGACAGACCATCATCTGGTGGAGGTGGTGCGTTAGGGTCAAAACCAAACCACTCATAGTCATCGCCACTGACATTAACATCACTTCTCACATCAGCCACTGCAACAAGTCTTCCGTTCACCCTGTCTATCATTCCATTAGACCAGATTTGTTCCGGACTCCAATTTCTTTCAGTTCTTATGGGGTGCTTGTTCCAGGCCTCAACAAAACTAGCAATTGCAGCATTAATTCTAGGCAAGTAAACATAATGCAGAACAAACAAATGAAGGGGATTGGCGATGTCAAGCAAACCAGATTCCTCCAAGGATTTGAAGGTGTAGTAAAACACATTACCGAAACATCGAAACACATCACGCCATAACCGCTCTATTCTCTGATTACGTGCAGATCCACGATCTTGGCCTCGAAATGCAATCATGCGTTCCCATACCAAAACGTTTTCACCTCCATGGTCAGTCCGTACTCTAGATGGCCACGAGTACCTTTCGACACCCTGCAGAAAAAGGCCTTCAACAGTCTCCTTTCTGTTGTTTGTAGAACACTTCAAAAAACAAATTAAACGAGAGTAGCCATCTATACAACCGTGTATAACGAAACCCCATGTAATCAAACTGTGATGGCCGTCTATATGCCATAAACTGTTAGGACCAGGCACTGAATAAGCTCTCCTAGAAATTACTGTTGCCCATCTCAAACGGCAGTTGATCGGATCAACTCGTGAAATGCTGGCCCGAATACGATCCCTTTGAACATTGATCCCCATACTTCTCAAGTGGCCACGAACCATTGAGTAACCCACAAGGCCTCCTTGCACGCTCATGAAAGCACGCACAATATCATCAAGATTCGTATTTGTGATATTTGTAAAGCCAGTTTCCTCAGTAATACCAAGTTCTCGTACCCGTCGCCACAGGGTCCATCGCGAAACTAGAAGAAGTCCGGCGATGTCTTTCCACTTGAATCCTAAAGCCCTAAAGTGTAACAAAGTCTCTTCATCGATCTCGTACTTTGGTCTTCCCGGTCCTCTGTTTACGGTACGCTCCGGCGGACTTAGCAGATAAACTGCTAAGTGGGTACAATTTGGAGTGTTGGTTAGCTCCATTTCTGTCAATTTTCGACACCAAAGATGATACAGTACTCTCAAATTATTAGCAACCTCGGTCAACTCTGCTTTGTGCTCGTTAACAACCGGTAATACGTTTTCCACAAATTTTGCTGCTGCGTCTAAACGATTGATAGCCCACTCAATAAATGATCGGGAAGTGCTATTTTCTCCCTCTTCACAAATGTTTAACACACTTAAAACATCCTCAAAGCAATCCATGAAAGATTGCTCGTCTACTGTTCTCGTAGCCATTTTGATTTTTGGCGGGAATCAATCAGGTTTTGTGCCGGGAAGGGAATGGGTTCCATGTTTGGGATTGGTGGGTGGGGAGGGACGGGGTATTTTGTTGAATGAAGAGATTTACAATGTCCGGGAACTTAACTCACAAAACAGTCATGATTTTTGTTGAATGAAAAAAGTCTGTATTGAAGTTGAACAGTTATTTTTGTTGAGTGTTAAATAAATATGACAGTTGAAGTTGAACAAATATTGTTGTTGAATGAAAATAATTTTAGTTGAAGTTGAACAAATATTGTTGTTGAACGAAAATAATTTAAGTTGAAGTTGAAGGAAAATGCGCATTGTTGAATATAAATATAAAACGTTGAATACGAATATATCTTGTTGAACATAAATAAAAGTTGTTGAATATAAATATGCAAGTTGTTGAATTTTGCAACATTTGGCAAACCATAGTCGTGACGCATATATGAATAAATAGATAATTAATTTTTCGCTTTCTCTAAACGTGAGCTTGGGACGCCTGTGCTCTCTCAAGCTTTTCGAAATTCCAAAAACCAGAAAAACTAAAATACCTAGAAACGATCCATAAACCAAACCGATAACGAGGCTGTCATTATGACAAGAAACTGAACTACTAATCCATTGGGAGAACATGGTAATGTTCGTGACAATTTCGTCTAAAATGTGGATCATTTTTGAAAACTTAGCATTACTAAAGTAAGGCTGTTCACAAGTTAATAAATGATAGAGGGTAAGACTTAGCCTTACGGCAGAATTAACAGAAAGTAAAAGTTTAAAATATTAAATAAATGAAATTAATTGTCTCAAGCTTTTTACTGGTTTGTTAAAGATCAGGCATCTCTGAGGGTCTGGATGGGGTTAACTGACAACTGACAAATAGCCAAAATTTTAACTGACAACTGACAAATAGCATAAAATTTAACCGACAACTGACATTTATACTCGCTGGTACTGACAATTGACAAAAGACCTGCTGCTACGTTTTTTGGCTAATAATTGATATATTTTATACCAAATCACCAAACAAACGTGTGGTATAAACAGCAGCAGAGTAGGGCGTCATATTTCACACTAACAATTCACATTAGTTAAAAGTTTATTTGTAACATGACTCAAATTTACACAGAACGCGCTCTAGCATTAAACTGAGTCTATACCATGTCCGCTCGTTCCGGCGTAATAAAGGCGATTGCTAGCTTTTACCGCGTTGATTCGGATACGGCATTTTAACGACACCGAAGCTGTATTCCAATCAATTGCGATGAGTTAGAGACAGTTCAGTCTCTAAAGAAGCATCTGTTGTCATTTCTTGGGCTGAGGGAACTGCCAATAAAATTCGGCCTTGGAGAGTTCGATTTAAAACTTTACCGCACGGCACCGAGGCAGGGAGGAAGAAGCGAAAAATTTGCGAAAATTACAGATGGTCAGTGGAAAATGGACCTGCCAAGCTCGGTGGAGGAAACAGGATTGTATAAATGCCAAAGAAACGATTGTTGTTGCAAAAATGTAAACACAAAATTTAACTCTCAGGGTCTTGTCACTGTGATCTTCAGGTCAAATGTTGAATTTTTAATTCCATCAATGCCTTTCTCCTAGGCCATTAATGGGACTTTTTTCCTCATTGCCCGTCCCAGGGGTCGGGCATTAGTCTACCCCGGGGAATTTGACGGCCTCGTGATTCTCTCAGTTTCTTTCATGATGAGTTCATCAGGAAAGACAATCAATTTGTGATTAACTTTGTCTAAGGAGGAGGAAATGAGAAGGTAGATCCACAGAACGG
This sequence comes from Pavona decussata, assembly GCF_977016875.1. Classification (NCBI taxonomy): domain Eukaryota; kingdom Metazoa; phylum Cnidaria; class Anthozoa; order Scleractinia; family Agariciidae; genus Pavona; species Pavona decussata. The sequence continues at coordinate 1,004,056 of NW_028145581.1, forward strand.
TCACTGGAGCAAGACAGAGAAATAAGACTTCTTTGGCCTGAATTAGCTTTCATTGGCATGAAGGTACGCCCATAAAACAACAAATCAACTTATTATGTTTTACTCGGCTGTACCGTGAAAAATTTGAACAGGCTAGCTCGTTTGTTCCCGCCCTGGGGCATTCAGCAGTATGTTTTAAAAAAATCCTAGTACTTTGGAATAGGCCCGAGGGGGACTGGAGGACGCAATGCTGGAAATGACTTATGTATAACAATGCATTACGAGCCTTTTCTGCGAAGTCCCGGTTGATGGTATGTATTAGATCCAGAGGGATGAGTCAGATGCCGTTTACAAAGTGCCCAGGTAAATTGCAATGTGCAAAATTATTTTAGATGGAGTGGTATGGTGATGTTCTTCAAAGGCTTCGTAAGAGGAGAATTATTTGCGCGCGGGAAGTGCATGCGTGGAGAACGTGGAGCGCGAAAGGAGGGAGGAAGAGTAAGAAGTTAACATGCAAAACGTCTGGCAATCAATTTTTTTAAATACGGCGAAGAAGAATATTTAGCCGTGCCCTTCGAAATATTGTTATCAATATATTTGAATTTCCCTAACCTGACAATCAGTCTTGCTCTTTTTTATTGGTTCGTTTTACAATGTATTGTTGATTATATATCCCCTACTACAAGATCCCGTGGTTTTATTTTGTTGCGGTGGCTGTCATTACAAACACAGTTACTGGTTTTTAATCAAATCTTGAAAAGTTTTCGCGGAAAGCTCTTGAGCGCATAATTCACCTCCTCATACGGTATTTCTGTTTCCAAGTTTATTTATCGTAATTTATCAGGAATGGAAACAGTCGGGGGGACACAAGGAGTTTCTGTACGATTTTTATTGGTTATTAGCTTTCATTGCATTTGGTGGCTTCTAAAGAAGCCGTTGTTGGTGTCTAGAGGTAGTTCTCAACTCAATACATATTTCCAGCGAAATAGCTCTTGGTGAACTTCACCTGGAGTCTCTCTATTGGTCTGGAAGCTGTTTATAGCCTTTCTCATCCAGGAAGGCGGGCGACTCTCCAAGAAACAACCTGAAACTGACGGGAGTAACGACGCGACAACCACCGCCTGTTATTGTCAGACATTTCTTCAGCGAAGAGCCAATACCCGCGTTTATCAGCTCCTCTTCACCAGTGAAGTATGGAGTCCCTCAGAGATCTGACGGCAAACCAGGAAGATCGCTCGCAGTACATCGTGCCGCATGGTAATCGTCTCGTTGCAGGCAAGCGACGATTTTAAGCCCTTCTCAAATAGTAGAGCGAGTCTTTCTCTGCATTCCTCGGCGCGAAGCGGATCGAAAGATCTGTTCTCAAATGCGGAGATGAGTTCTTCTGGCAAGTGATCGGCCGGCTCCCACGTGTTCTGTTCTGGAGAATAATGCTTCCACTGAACAAAGTACGCTGTTTCGCGGCCTTGAATTCGTTTTGCGACTACGCGCTCAACTTCGAACACACCCATAACAGTGGGCTTTACAATCGGTCGATATTTCGATTTATAACCACTATCGCAAGCGTCAATCAATAATAATTTGTAAAAGCCTGGCGGGTGTCTTGCACGCTTCGACATCGTGTCTCGATAATAGCAGTTAGGAACTGAATGGCCTGAAATAAACTAAGCGTTATGTATGTTTTCATCAATGAAAGCGGATCGAAATTTGAATAATTATTGAACACAAACAAATTGAATGTTTCCTCAGAGGTTAGCCGTCACGAAGCGGGCGCTTGCTTTTTCCTTGTTACAGTTTCAAAGAAAATTACGTTACATTTAATCTATTTGACTTTTCTTTTACCCTGTAAAGAGAAACAGCTAATTCACTTTTTTAACACTCCAAAAAATTGCTCAAAGCACGAATGAGCAAGCTCCCGCAATGTATTATCTTTTTATTTAGTTCAGTCACTACTCAGCTGGCAGTTTTGTTGGGGAACGCGCGAACAAGCAGTAAAGCTCAATTTTCCTCGCGGCTTGCATTTTCGCTCGCGCAGTCCCAAACAAAACCGCCAGCTACGCAGCTACAAACGACTCAGCCTTGGCGTGCGTTTTTCAAAACTCCCGAAAACATTTCGCGATCGCGATCCCGAAAAGCTGTAGTTGCAGTGTATCCTGCAGTTAGTCATAAAGCTTTTACACTCAAACTAGCACCCTTATTCTATGTAAAACTTTGGATAACGTTTTGACCATTGGGAGTCCATCGGGACAAATTAAAAGATATCGCTGCACGTGAACTTGTTGAATAAGTGCTTTTGTTCGACTTTAACCAGAGCGCCTTTGTTATCTACATTGCGTCTTGGGATTTCACCTCACGCATTCAAGCGTTTGATTGACAGCAGCAGAAATCTTGAAGAGACTCGGTTATTCCCAAAGCTGAATTTATTGACCAATCACAACCGACTAGTTCTGGATATGCAAATTATTATGCCGCGCGTTGAAAAACTGGGCGCTGTAAGTACGTGTCGCGAAAGACAATAGCATTCTGGGCGATGAGTAAATCACAAATGAGAACAAGAAAGCCATTAAGGCTTAATAATTAATAAGCAGCCTTATTTATGCCCCACTCTCGCCTCGATTATTTTTAAACCTTTTCCCGGCGTGATGGAGTTAATTGAATAGTTTTAGTAGAAAGACTACGTGATGTCTCTTTCACCTTTAGTCTGGGAAAAAGAGAGAATCCTTCCCTTTCTGCCCTCTTCCCTCAGGAAGGCCTTGTTACTCAGGTAGGTCGACTTTCCGTTACGCTACTTGACGTCATACCAGAAGTTGCTTCAGTAATGACATAACGCCAATTAAAATACTCTAACGGTCTCGGAACACCTTGAAACGTTTCTCCATCGTATTTTCTCCTTACATTTTGCCTGTAATCCCTGCTAACTCGGACCATATTCTCGATCTGCTGTTTCTTAAAGAGCCTTTTAAAGCGACTCTTTTTCACCAGCATTCAAAATACGAACTTGATACATCGATTTTTATGTTCATATTTCAGGGTAGAGAGCTTCGCTCTTAAGAACCAGCGAGGTGGCGCTAAGGAGACTTTCATTTTTTAGGACTTTGGGGAGGGGGGTCGGCAAAATTTTGCAAGGAGCTTGCAAGTATTTACCATCCCTGAGTCAAAAATGTTCCAAACTACATGACCACCACCACCACTGACCCACAGGCACACACTAAAACCAGTTTTGCTATAAAGAACTATGAAAGCAGCCACGACCTCTTTCTTCAGAACAACCAATTTTTAATATAAACTCTGCAGTCAGCAATAACATGTGTGACGGTAGCACTCTTGAATGAGAAAAACAAGACTAAAACCATGACATTCGATGGTAAGACAGAAGAACAAATTGCCAATCTCACAATAGAGAAGCACAAGAACATGGAAGAACAGAGAGGCATGCAAACTCAGGTAATGATTGGAGTCAGACCGGTTTACCAGAATAATACATATATTTAGCCAAGGCTACAAGCGGAGCTCCAATTTTTTTCATAGGATTTACGGAAATCTTCTTAGCGTATGAACGTAATAACTTTACCAGTTCCCTCATCCTTTCTGCAGTTATGATATATTTTTAGTGCATATGCAGCAAACTGCTCATTAATAATAACTATAACAATATTTAACAATGTAATACAGAGGAATAGATTTGTTTGAATGCTAATTTGTTGTAACAGAGGGCAATTTTTCTTAATTTTTCCTTCCCTGAGGGCAAAATTACTTACTCCTGATTGGTCGAGCGGCGAAAGTACTCGCTTCTCATTGGCTGAGCACGCCAGTTCTACATTTGATTGGTTTCTTCGTTTTGTGTCTAAAAACAACGAGTTCTTTCAAGTTTTTTGGAGTTCGATTGGAAATCAAGTGCTGCAGCTAGAAAGGAAATTCCTAAGCGTTAAGTTTTCGTGTCTCTTACAAGAAACAGAAAAAGTTTATTTGTGTCAAAGCTAAAAACTTGGATCGGAGTGACATTTGTTTAGCTGAGAAACTGAAATCAGTCAGGGTGACCAAGTGCTTTCACCTCGCTACTTCTTCTTCTACAATGAAAACCGAGCATAACAGTGTCCTTTTGATGGGAGGAGGAGCAGGTCAAATTCGGTGAAAGAAATTATTCCGTAAGTTCCTTCTTTAGATCCACCGTTTGCTATTTTTATCGATCTATTTTTGCGGATTTTCAAGCGGTAGGCCGGTGAGCTTCACAGCGCATGTGAACAATTACCACCGATTTCATTGATACGCGACCCTCGAATAAAAACTCCCGCGAGCATTTGGCGATTTGCTTTCGTCAATCATGCACTCCTTATATGGTGTTATAGGAATGCCGCTCTTGTTTTCAAAAAATATGGCGGCAACTGTGTAGCCTGTTCGCTTGACATGGTTGCTTCTTATTCTTCAAGTTTACGTTGGCGAGTGGTGTATTTGCTCGTGCAGGGGCTGAGCATCGATTGATGGAAGCCACTTTCCTCTTGCGTACTGAACTGAGCCATCCCTGTATTTCATCTTCGTACACTCCTGGATATGGCTCAATTACTTTCCTTATAAACAATACGTCATGTGCTGTAAATGATAAAAGGCAATCGATGTCATCTACTGCATGCTCGTTTATTTATGCCGATTTATGCGATTCTTTTTCCACCTACCGTCCATTTGTCTTGCTTTTCCTGTCCGGGCTGGGTAATCAATCGTGGTGGTATTTCTGTATTTTTTCCGAATTTTCTTCACAAATGTCAACCTCACGCGCGTTCAGAAGTCTTGCTATAGCGTTCGCGCTCGACCCTTGCACAAGCAAATACACCAGTCGCCAACGTAAAATTGAAGAATAAGAAGCAACCATGTCGAAGGAGCAGGCTACACAGTGACCGCCATATTTTTGAAAACAAGAGCGGCATTCCTATAACAAAATACAAAAAGCGCATGATTGACGAAGGCGAATCGCCAAATGCTCGCGGGAGTTTTTATTTGAGGGTCGCGTATCAATGAAACCGGTGGTAATTGATGCCTGATATTAAGTTTTATCGTCGTTAGTTTATTCCTGAATTTAACTTATATTCTCTCTTCATTACATGTGCAAAAGTAAAGAGTAAATATTGCCAATACTGAAATCTTAATAAACGTCAAGAAAAGGAGAACACGGGAAAATCACTCTTGGTTGCTTGGCACAGATTTTTAAGTGTGTTTAAAACTGAATGAGAGCTGTGCGATGCGAACGAAACTTCCCCGCAACAAAATGTTGAAAAAATACTTTCTCCACGAATATTAGTCCTATTGAAACAATTGAAGTATATTTGTAAGTACAGTTAGGTGATCACATGATTCCGAGTGCAATTTGGAATAAATAAGCACGAGTAAAATTTTAAAAGGCTAACAATTTGCCAAAACTTTGAAAATACAAGTGAAAATTAATCCTTAATTCTACGAGGACTCATTGCGATTACGTGTTTATAACATAAAGGGCAAAATTTTCTTAAAACTATCGAGGCACTTCGTAAAATTGTCAATCCCGGCCTGGATTAAAAACACTCACCCGTAAGCAAAACAAACAAACGCACCATTCACCTGTTTCTTAGCGTACAAAACAGACAAAACGAGAAAAGTTGATTGTTATATAAATGTATTCTGAGAAAATAAAAGTTTAATTCATAAGCAAACTAACAACAATAAAACCAGATGTTAGGCATCAATAATTTTAATTCACCTGCACTGTAAAGCTTTCTACCGCGGCTTTTCACACGATTAAAGATCAATCAAAATACCGTAAAGTTCCGATAGTAGCGACCGTCGTTACTTTCGAAATTAGCAGCGTTTGGGGCTCGTTACTTTCGGAGAGTCGTTTCTTTCGGGGGGTCGTTATTTTCGGGGAACAAAAACCATGAAACAAGCTAGCGCTAGCTCTTTTCTCCGAAATGAAAAATTATATGATTCGCGCAGAGCTCAAACAACAGACAGAATTAAGACCACCACCCATTTCTGGTAGCAGCGACAGTGAAATAAACATCGATGGTCCACCGGACTACCGCATGAATGAATCAGCCGATGTAAATCGAATTCTCTCTGACTCAGGGGTGGAAAGATAAACTCAGTGCTTTTAGTCCATGACACACCAATAGGTTTTATACGGCAGTATATATAGAGTTTTCAGTTTTAATTTGAAGAAACGTTCCTGTTGTTAATTAATACGAAATTCTACCAGTTTAGTTTTGCACTTTACGCCATCAGTGAACTGATGTCAAGGACGAATGATGGCTTCGTTGTTGTAAAGTGCCTTACCGTGATCAATTTGTCCATGCACGAAGATATTAGTATTTTACATTAAAAATCTGACTATGGATTGGAAAACAATAGAGACATTCGGTATTTATATAAAGTAATTTTAAAAAAATCTTGCATGGTCTCCCAGTCGCTTACTTTTTGGGGACTCGCTACTTTCGGGGGGGTCGTTACTTTTGGGGGCTCGCTATTGTCGGGATTTATTAATAGCCACAAAGTTTTAACGTTACTTTCGAAGGGTCGTTACTATCGGAACTTTACGGTAGCAAACCGTGGGTCCAAAGAAGAATCTTGCAGATTAATTTTTTCCACTGAAATACACCTGCTCCTTCCTCCCATTAAAGGGCACTGTTATTATTGTTCGGTTATCGTTCGTTCGAAGAAGCCGTAGCGTGACCATGAATGATTACCGTTTTTCAACTGAACAAATCCGATCAAGTTTTTAGCTTTTGATACAAATAATATTTTACAGTTTCTTGTAAGAAACGAAAGTTCACCTTTAGGAATTTCCTTTGTAGCTGTAGCACTTGATTTCCAGGTATTTTTGGCACAAAATCAAAAAAAAAAAAACCTGAAAGAAGTCGTTGTTGTCGCGGCACAAAATGTAGAAATGGCGTGCTCAGCCAATCAGGAACAAGTATTTTCGTCGCTCAACCAATCAGTAGTGAGTAATTTTGCCCTCGTTGAAAGAAAAATTTAGACAAAAATGCCCTCTGTTTCGACCAATCAGCATTCAGTAATTTTGCTCTCTATGTTACAGAGCTTGCAGCACGTAAAATAGGGAAAATTATTGATTGTTGCTCGAAAACGCATTAGAGTAGTAAACGGCTAACAAGTTGCCTAAATTGGTAGGAGTTGCGCTCAAGTTAACAAAGAGAAAAATTCACCGTTGTTTGCTCATGTTCTCCACAAAACCTTAAATTAGGTCATTTCAAGTTGTTGCTTTGCGGAGAACGGCAAGACATGTACTTAAATTTAAAATTCACGTGCGGAGCGATTGTTTTTGTTCAAATGTTGTTGCTGCCGCCGTCGTTGCTTAACAGGATTCCCAGACACATTCGGCGCCGGCTTGGATAAAAATATTTGAAAAATCATCACTGTGTCAAAATTTGATAAACGATTAAAGCATCTGTGTAAGGCTTTAAACACGTAATGTAAAGAAAAATTATCAATTGCGCCTGGAAGAAATCATTTTCGTTTACAAATGATCTGTAATCGGCCTTCGAATCCCGTAAACATGATTTTTTCTGCGAGGGCAAGATAGCTTTCGTGGAAAAATGTTTGGAAAATCAAAACTGTGTCAATTTTTCTCCTATAGTAATAGTCCTAGTCTCTAAATAACATTTAAAAAATACTTTTTGGTGTTTGGTAGAATTATTTCAGAGCTTTGAAACATGTGTACGTTTAAAAACACGTAGGAGCCGTGTGGTGCAAATGAAAAAAGCACGGCCACGAAACAAATTTTTCAAAATTAACTTGCCCCGAATATTGGTGGTATCGAAAGCGTGTCTAATTTTAGAATTCTAAAAGCTACGATAACTGATCACGAACGGGTGATCTAGGCAAATGTGAGGCTTCTTTAAACTTACTTTGCCAGCCAGCCTGCTCTAACTTGCTATCCGTTGCTTTCATTCACGTTGAACTTTGACTAATCGTCTTCGCTTTTTTGTTTTCTTTTTCTCTCTCTTTCTCTTCTTTCTACGTTTGCCAAAATTTCCATTAACTTATGGGTTTCCCAAATTTTATTAGCTATGAAGCTCCGCAATTATTTATTTCTCTTTTCTCGTTTTATACAGCTAATGTTAATTTTTAATTCTCGCTAGATTGTTAAGTAGTAATATAGGGACCACTGAGGCCGGAAAAATGCTGAGGAAATGCTGAGGAAGAGCTGAGGGAAAGCTGAGGCATCTCATTACTGTCCGTTAGATGACATCATTATTTATTCTTACTACAAGGATTGGTTGTCTCTAAAAAACAAAGGCGTTCATTGGTTGCCTCTTTTTAAGGAGGCACTCTGATTGGTTATGTCTATGTCGATTGTTATGAAGGAATAAAACCGAACACACCACCCATGGCGTCACTCCATCATTGGAATTTCTTAGTCCTACTGCTTTTTTCTACGATTGAATTAATTAAGGTTGGTTCCAAAGATGCAAGTCGAATCGGCCGCTACACCTCTGTTGACAGAAGATAAAGCGACTTCCTTACCCGGTCAGTTCTGCCCGTTTCATCCCGCTCAACGTTGAAATTGGTAGAAAAAGCGCAAGGATTTAGCTATTTTTACTATCCCCAGAAAATGTGCTTTATGTTTTTAATTTGCCCCTGCTTCAGAATGGAAAGAGGACATAGAGCGTATCGCGCATCATACACACTCTGATGTGAAAAAATATGCAGCTCAGTTGGTCTGTGATTGCTCTTACAAGCTAGCATTGAGAAAAAGTACTGAAACACAACCCTGGAGCCAGGATCGCAAGTTTCTGACGTGCCACAAAAAAGAGTGTGACTTTTTCATGTGGATAGACCAGCCAATATCGCATGCTTTCAAGGAGCGGCTCTCATATTCACCTCAGCCACGGTTCACAAGATTCCATCCTTATGGAGAGATAAAGGAGATGTTTGAAAATCATCGCCAAGAGGTTAAACAGAAAGGACTTATTTAACGCCAGCGCCATGCACGCAAATATGACGAAGGATTTTTAATGTGTGACAACGGATTCAACAGTCTAGGAAGTCCTAAAATATTTCACGGTCTTAGATACAGAGAATGGATGGACGAAGTATGGGAATCTTACAAGTTTTATGTCCAAGAAATGAAAGAAGACTCTCGAGACGACCCAGATCCTACACTTTGTTTAGAAAAAGACGATTTGCTGCGTCAGGCGTATTTCAAGTACGCACGTGATGACGGCCATCATCCCAAAAGTTTCCGAGTGTTGAAGGTCTTGTATGAAAGACATATTGAAGGCAAACACGTACCTTTTGAAGGTTATGTCATCAGCCCCGAAGAACGTGAAGAGATAGAAAGAGATAAACAGTTATCTTCTTATTCTAGAGCTTTTGCACAAGATGTACGCAGATCAAAATGTATTGCTATGCTCAACAATATAAGGAACCAAGATCTTCCTGTTTTTTCTAATGAAATATACTGCATTATCGTCTGTGTGGCAATAGAGCTGTCTTGAGATCCTTTGACAGATTTTAAAGTTTTTGAGTGAAATAAAGTTTTATTCATCTTTACACCGCGTTAGTCACCAATTATGTTTAACAAATGTTTGGCTCGAGCTCTAAAATTTGCATGTGAATTATCTCGTGTGTCTTTTGTTTGACAAACAATAGGTCATACCCAACACCTACTCTGATTGGGTAGTCCCAGATGTATTGTTCTGTGTCTATAACAATACCTGAACAGGCTACACGCAATCTATTTTATGCGAAATCTTCATCCACTTTGATTCTCAGACCGTCAGTTCCTTAACAACATGGCCAGCAAGTTTACTGTTGGAACCCCAAACACCCTCGAAAAAGCGTGGAATAGTGATATTGAAATAGAATATCGGAAACTACTAGCGACCTGTTTCAAAACTCTGAACCGGAACAAGGGAATTATCACAGAAGGCTTATCAGGACAATTAAAAATAAACGACGCGCGACACCCACGCGTGTGTCTGAGAAAAATAAAGACACATGACTAGAAATGGCCCGTTTGTCTCCTTTTGTCCCTTTTGGCGTGGCTTTCGCCTTTCAGGCCTGGTTATGGCCTTTCGGGCCTGTGTTTGGCCTGGTTATGGTCCGTCTGATCTTCTTTTATTTATGAAGGAGAACGCTTAGTAGCCCTGTCTTAACCGATTTTCTGTAAAAGAGACGCGTTAGTTTCTGAAGTTTAGTTTCCTGCCAGAACGCGTTCGGATCAAACCAAAGATGACGAGCACAAACTATACCTAATACCTGCAACAAGGTGCAAGACAGTGAAGAAAGCAATTTCTCTCAAGAAAGCGATTTCTCCCAAGAAAGCGAAGTCTCTAGTCAAGGAACGGAGTCTTCACAAGAAGAAGAAACAGAAAACTTAGAGCGGTGGTCACGCATTTTTGATGAAGCTGAGAACCGCCTCAAGACCCAGCTTAACGCTTTGATCAATCAATACCAAGAAAACGGAGATTCAGAAAACGTGGCTCGTAGTAAAGCCGTGAACGCTCTCGTTCCTGTTTACAGAAAAGAGCTGAGAAAAGTGCTCTTGGAGAATCTACAGTGGATGCATGCAATAAAGATCCCACCTTCAGTGATGAAACTCAAAAAGAGCTTAAAGACACAGAAGGATTTGATTGGTTGGAATCGACGGAACTTGCTATCTATTAGCGAAAATTCTTACTAAATCGATTATACGAAAAGCAGCCCATTCCACAAGATCAAGACTAAACCTACTATGAATGTTATGGAATATTTCATTTTCTGGACCTTTGTATTGTTGCATTTCAATAAAACTGTAAACAAGCAAACTTTAAGTGTGTTAATTGATTACTTGAAAATAATAACGATAATAGTAAACTTGTACAATAAATACGAAATCTGAAATTTGAAATACGAATTACTAAAGCAAGATAAAAACTTTTTAATTAGACACTGTTATTTGTGATGACACGTTTAAATAAAGATGATGATTCCAAAGTTGAGACGCGACGCGACGCGCGACACCCACGAGTGCATCTGAAAAAAAAAATTAAGACACATGACTAGAAATGGCCCGTTTGTCTCCTTTTGTCCCTTTTGGCGTGGTTTTGGCCTTTCAGGCCTGGCTATGACCTTTCTGGATTGTGTTTGGCCTGGTTATGGCTTTTCTGGCCAGTGTTTGGCCCTTCTGACACTCTATATAACCTGACTATTTGCGAAAAAGATATCATTTGTGTTCAGTCGCCAAACTGTCAACATGGTTTACAAGAGAGTTTGCAGAAACTGTCCGATTCCATCGTGCGGGGCGAAGTACCTTGTCAGATTAGCTAACCATCTCGCGGATGTTCACCAGTTAGACCACATACAGCGAAGACAGTATTTACAAGAGGCAAAACTGCAACCTAAAGTTAAAGTCGTCGTTTACGAAAGTGAAGCGGATAATTCCGGAAAAAATCACTATCACAATCCAGTACAGACACAAGAAACGGTGTACAAACTGTCAAGATATCGGAGAAATGAAGCCTCTTTTAAAGCAAAAACTAAAAGACCGACGGCAAAGAACAAGACAAACCCCAAGAAACAAAGAAAGTCGAACTCTTGGCTTAGAGGCCATAGGAAAATTGGGCAGACACGGAAGGAATATTTATTATTCCTCGAAATAGACCGGAAAAAACGGACTTGTAATAGTCAGTCAAATGATTCATTTTCATTCCGTTTCTTTTCAAATCGCTGTGTATTTGACTCTTTTTGTCATTGTTTTTTTAATAAAGTTTTTAAAACGGTATCTCTTGTCTGGTTCTATTGCTAACAATTATAAGTCGCGTGTTTTAATTGATCCTTGTTAAGTTATATAAAATTGTTTATATACTAATACGTCAAGATACCCCCTTGGGGTTTTTCCAGCAGAGCTGAACCAATTCGTATGCAACTTTGGGATTGCGAACTCGCATAATTAACTGACTAACGGTGCGTGAAACGCTGAGACTTAATAGTTTCTTTTTCATTTCCTCGAGATAAATAGGAGAAAAAAAGCCACACATAGATAGGTTTACGCATCAACGGTTTATTAGGACTCGGAAAATGAATTTAACACTAATATACAATCAAATTGTTTTTCAAGAAAACTGTCAGTATGAGTATCACAAATCAAGTAAAAAGCATCTATTTTCCTCATCACTGCTCGATAACCCCGTTTTGTCTTTGCAGTTTTGGTCGTGAATTCGCTGAGAACGTATTTGAAAGGAGTTTGCCTTTTGGAGCAATGGCGACTTTTTGTGGTTCTTCTTGTTTTCTGCAAACGTTTTCAGGACATTGCACTTCTATTGTGTCAACATTCATAACCTCCTCAGCATTATAATCTTCTCGAATTTCCATACCACTGAAATCGTTTGTTTTGAGACCATTCGGACCATAGTACATGACATACAGAATGCGATCTTGCAGTTGCTTTGCTTGAACGATCTCGCCACAATCCTCAAATTCCAGTGACGTGAGATACATGCTGGTCCAAGGAAACTTTGGCAGCTCGTTAAGGTACGTTTCCCACGAATTAGCTAGCTTGAAGCCAAGAGCACAGCAGACATCTTCAGCCTTTTTTAAGACGTTGCTGAGTTCTATTTTCTCTCTCACTTCATCGTGGAAGTAAAACCATGCATCTTCGTTATCCATCATTAGACAGGAATGCTGTCTTTGACTCGGGTGGTGAGCAGTGCAACCGTAACAGCGACTGAGTTTTTCCTCGTGGATAAGTCGGTCAAACATTGCAGCGTAAGTGAGCTGAAACACATGTCCGACAAGACTGGCTATCTTTTGGCGCTGGATTTTTTCCACTTCGTCTACAGTCAAGCTATTGGTAGGTTTAAGGAGGATATTTGGAACCATCCTGGCTGGTGTGTTCGGTTTTATTCCTCCATAACAATCGACATAGACATAACCAATAAGAGTGCCTCCTTGAAAAGAGACAACCAATCCTGGTAGTAAGAATAAATAATGATGTTATCTAACGGACAGTAATGATATGCCTCAGAACTGTAATGAGATGCCTCAGCATTGTAATGAGATGCCTCAGACTTGTAATGAGATGCCTCAGCACTGTAATGAGATGCCTCAGCTTTCCCTCAGCTCTTCCTCAGCATTTCCTCAGCATTTTTCCGGCCTCAGTGGTCCCTATATTACTACTGTGTTATGAATTGCTTGTTTATTCTTTGTTTACATTTTCCAAAAATCAATTCGGAAAGTCGTGCCGGTGAAACAGAGCTCATGGAGCAAAAGCAAGTTTTGCAATCAGTAATATCCTTCTACAAAAGTACTTCAATACCTGGTCGGAGTTGTCGTACCTGATTTAGCACAGAAAAATCCTTTTCGATCGGATTACCATCCAGGAATATTGTGGTTACTTTGCAGCCTGCCTGTTTTAGTGCTTCACATAGACTGGCAACACCGACATTAGTGATCTGGTTATTAGCCAGAGACAGGGTGCTTACTTTGCAGCTTGGCTGTTTGAGTACTTCATATAGACTGGCAACACCGACATCAGTGATCCGATTACCAAACAAATGTAGCATGGTTACTTTGCAGCTTGGCTGTTTTAGTGCTTCACATAGACTGGAAACACCTGCGTCCGTGATCTTATTACAACCCAGATGCAGTGTTGCTACTTTGCAGCTTGGCTGTTCCAGTGCTTCATTTAGACTGGCAACACCGACATCAGTGATCTGATTACCGCCAAGATGCAGTGTGGTTACCTTGCAGCTTGGCTGTTTTAGTGCTTCACATAGACTGGCAACATCGGCATCAGTGATCTGACTAAAATCCAGATTAAGAGTGGTTACTTTGCAGCTTGGCTGTTTTAGTGCTCCACATAGACTGGCAACACTGACATCAGTGATCTGATTACGACCCAGATGTAGCGTGGTTACTTTGCAGCTTGGCTGTTTTAGTGCTTCACATAGATTGGCAACACCGACATCAGTGATCTGATTACCATGCAGATCTAGTTTGGTTACTTTGCAGCTTGGTTGTTTTAGTGCTTCACATAGATTGGCGACTGCCACGTCAGTGATTTTATTATTACCCAGATCTAGTGTGGTTACTTTGCAACTTGGCTGTTTTAGTGCTCCACATAGACTGGCAACGCCGACATCAGTGATCGGATTATAATCCAGATGTAGTGTGGTTACTTTGCTGCTCGGCTGTTTTAGTGCTTGACATAGTCTGGCAACACCGACATCAGTGATCTTATTAACACACAGATCTAGTGTGGTTACTTTGCAGCTTGGCTGTTTTAGTGCTTTACATATAATGGCAACACCGAGATCAGTGATCTGATTAACACCCAGATCAAGTGTGGTTACTGTGCAGCTTGGCTGTATTAGTGCTTCACAAAGACAGGCAACACCGACATCAGTGATCCGATTAGCACTCAGACCTAGTGAGGTGACTTTGCTGCTTGGCTGTTTTAGGGCTTCACATAGGCTGACAAAACAAGCGTCAGTCATCTGATTATTTGACAGAGAAAGACTGGTTAACGTTTTACACAGCCGTCCTTGAATATAATGTACACATTCATTATTCAGTTGACACGACTGCAGACTTAGCTCGGTGATGAAACAAGAATCCTTTTCTAACGATGCAGAGATCCGTCTTAATCCAGATGATATCATGCTGCCTTCAATGATTAAACTCTTAATGGACATGAATGATTTCTGCTCAGAAAGTGCCATTTCTGAGTCAGCGATTCCCAAGTTGAGGGTGCCAAATGGCGGCTTTCCAGACGGCAATGTTTGGTGTCTTGTGCTGGGTTCCTCTTCATTCAATGCACTAATTGCATCGAGAAAAAATGATATGGCAATACAATCCGCGTCAGTTATGTCAATAAAACAAACCTCTTCATCAAGAACACCTTGTTGACGGTAGTGATCTTTCGCGAATTCCTTGTCCTGATATTCATAGAGACATTTTGCTTGAAGAAGATGGTGATTTCTCTGACGGATGTCTAATGAAAGTTGTTCAAGCAATCTTTCCATGAGCTCCTTGTCTTTTTCTTTTGACAGAATACCAGCCATAAACTGCGAGACCATTGTAGATACTGTTTCTCCTGGAGGAATTTTCCTCTTCTTTACAAACCAACGGGCAGCTAAGTATTCCTGAAGAGTTAAGTGAGTAAAACAAAAATGTTTTGTTGCTTTAGAAAACGACACCCTAAAGGGTGGACCACAATGAAGAATTCCGCTTTTACGCAGGCTTTCAACTTCTTTGGAACTGAACTTTTTCATTTCTTCCTCACCAAAAAGAAACTTTTTCTCAATAAGCAACTCGGCAGCAAACTTCGACAGTTCATCCAGAAAGTGTTCGTCAAAATGAGGAACTTCGCTTTTGTTGTGATTTTCTTCGAAAATGTTGAACACTTCAAAATAGAGATCACTTGTTGAGATGGGTAGATCATCAGTACTCTTTGATTTGTTTAGAACGTACTCCATGTATGAACACATCAGAGCACAAAGCACGGGAATGTGACCAAAACTGATGAGATCCTCGTTCTTCGTGATATGCTCCAAAACAGTGTTTTTCGTGATTTCGTTCTCTCCGAAATATTTCTCAATGTATTCTCTCACTTCTCGTTGAGAAAACCCCATAATTTCCACCTTCCGATCGAAGGGCATTCCACTGATGTTGTCAGATTCATCAGGTCTTGATGTTACCATAACAGCAGCCTTTCCTAAAATTGTTCCTCTCATTAGTTTGGCACACAGTGCAGCTACCGGCATTTTCTCTCGACAGCTGTTTGGATACCTTTCATGCGCATCGCCAGAGATATAACCTTGCTGGGAAAATTCGTCAAAACCGTCGAGAATAATGAAAACTTCTTCGGGGTGATTAACAATGTATTCAAAAAGCGAGTCGTTGACATTTGATCGGTCATCTAATATTGAGGAGCGGTTTAAGATCTCTTTCAGGGTAAGAGTTTCTTTCTCTAGTAAATTCAACTGACGAAATGTCAACAAGTACGCAAATTTAAAACTGGGCATTTGTGCGTTTGTTGGTGACAGAAACAATTTATCGTTAGCCCAATCTCGAAAAAGCTTTTGACAGAACAAGGTCTTTCCGATGCCTGCCTTTCCAGTGACAAGAATGGATTTTGGATTTTCGTTTTCTTCGGTGGTGCGAATAAACAATTCTTGACAGTGTTTGACTCGTGTTCCGCTCGCTTGACCATACTGCTGCAGATGTGCCCTTCTTTCGGCATCTCCGTCTTTAATACGCTTTCGTCCATGTTGCATGACAAGATTAGTAAATATTTCGTCTGTTTTCATCTTGGCGACAGTAGGAATATCCAATACTTTGGGCTGCAACTCTGTTTGTCTTTCTATTGATGCTTTCAAGGCTGCTGAGTAGGAATTAACTTCTGAAAAACAATAGAAAAGTATAATAATTTAACAGATTAAAAATTATATCATTTAAAAAATACGCACATTCCTTCTGTTGTGCAGAGAACTGTATTTAAGCTTACCGTATAACTTGAGGGGTGTCTCGCGTCCAAGCGATGTAGCGCGTCCAGTTTAAACTGTAAATGCTAAACCCCTTTATCAAATTAAAGCTTACAGGTCTGGCTATCAAACTGTGCCAAGAATATTGAAATAAAATGGATTGTCCAATTTTTCACGACCTCAGAATACGAGGATCCGAATCACCTTTTGAAAGCTACAAGTCAAAGCGAAGTTTGGTTTTCGCTAATTTTATTTGCTCCGGCTCCCCAGTTTCCGGATCCAAAGAGCTAAAAAATCGTGTCTGTTTTGCCATATTAAATTGGAGTGAAAAGTTACAGAACATTTTCGCAATAGGATAAAAAAAATGTGGAGTGATCGTACAAAAATCGCTCTCGGGGAAAAATATTTTTAAAGACAAAATTCGCAGTCATGTTTTTGTTGTTTATATGTTAAACTAGCTACTGTTCAAATTTGAAAGCAAACCAACAAATTCCATTTGAGTTTTAGCTCTCTTTAAAAAGTGTCTCCTCCAAGTGAAAAAAATAATTTGAGAAAACGGTGCTAGATATTCGGAAATTAATTTTATTTCAAAATTCTGTGAATAGTTTGATAGCCAGCTCTATAAGCTTTAATTTGATATTAGGGTTCAGGTGTCTACCAGTTTTAAGCCGGACGCGCTACATCGCTTGGACGCAACCGGACCCCCCTAAAGGTATACGGTAACCTTAACGGAGGAGAAATCAGGTATCCCATGAGTCTCCGCGAAAAATTATCGACTAGAAGGTGTCAAGTATCGATGCGAAGGCGAGCACGCAGTCCGAAATCAACTGAATTTCAAGTGGCTATTTTTCCTTATTCAGGATCTGAGAATGTAAGTTAAATCGTTTTGTGTATTGCTTTGGCAATTAAATTCAAGCTTGCACTACAATTTTGCAGCTAATTTGCCTAAGAATAAAGAAAAACATACAATTGTTTGGAGTGGTATGCATGATCGACTCGCTTTATTCGTTCGCGGCTCTCAAATGCTTGACCCAAATTTGACCCTAGCGAGTACAATCCTGGCTACATTAGCGTGAAATCTTGCCTGTTGTTGCTCGAATAGTATCTCCTTTGAATTTTATTCAAGGTCCCCTTAAGTCCCCATGTTTTGAAGGAATTTGTGTTCGCTGAAGTTTGCCTAAATTGGCGCCAAACATGTAAACAACTGCATAATGCTGCTTTTGAGCGATCACTCGTTTTCCCGGTCGAAATGAACAGTACTTTAAGCACGATTCTGTTCGGTTCTATTCGTGTAAGGACATCAAGTGGTGACATAAATGCTTTCTTTTAAGTCGATATTCAAGCAAACGGTAAATGCATGGAAGAAGTCGAAGAAGAGTCGAGTGGCAAGCGGCCGTTCAATGTTTCTGATCGCACAAACAAGCAAACAAGCCACTCTCGTAAGTCTTTTGGAAAACTAACGTGTCCCATCCCGACAACAGGCTAAGTTTGACGAATTGACATAACTCTGACTGTCTAAATCTAAGCAATTCACGTAAAGCAATGGCGACGGAGAGGGCAGATCAGCGTTCACTCCGAGAATCCCCGTCGCAAATGCGAGATCGCGTATCAACATCGAGTTGATAATATAGTTGGAAGCGAGGCATTGTGGGATACCTGAATTTTCCTCCTTTGGTAACCTTAATCAATCAGAGAGCGCGCCATATGAGCACAATTTCAAAACAGAATGTATGTACAAACTGTTTGTGCGTCTCATGTTCCTGTAGAGAAGAGCATTTCTGTATCGAATAAAAATGAGCTTCATAAAAGTAAAAACTTTGTCGATCTACATGGCAATATGAAAGCTTCATCTACCCAAAAGGTTCCGGGAAAAAGCTCATTACTTGCTACCTTGTGATCACCGACGTACGAGCAAACATTTTTTCAAGCTGGTGTTGTGGGGAGCGGAGGCCAGAAGTTAATTTGAACGAATGAAAGTTGTTAGCCGCTAGTGCAATTAGAAAGTGGAGTCCGGGCTATGTAACTTCCAAATGGAGCTGCAATGGCTTGTGTCAACGTTGTGTTTGCAGGCTTGCACGATTTTCATATCTCTGAAAAATCTACTAATATAAGCTGTCATGTACCCCGTTTAAATTTTCAGGCTCTTATCTAGGAACGCGTTATCAAAATGCATAGTCGTGCGTTAATCATGGGCGCATTTGTCCGCTGTCTTGGATCTTTTTTCGATGTTCAAAAATGTCTTGTAGCGCTTCCAATACTATGAATATGTAGAGATTATCAGATATATATGAACTCCTTGATAGTTCCGAGTTCGAGTCGCAGATTGTGCATTTGTGTTCTTTCTCCTTTTGTAGAATCGTTTGTTTTCATTTTGGTTGCCGCTTGCTTGCTTACAGTCGACTGAATTCATTAAGACATCAAACTCCTGTGAAACAGCATTATCCCCCTATATTTGACTGAAATAAGTGAAAAGTACCAGAGGAATCCAACAATTCATTTCGATATGTTAAATTGCTCAGAAATTCGAATTTGGGTTTAAAAGGAATCTTACGTTCTCTTCGGTAAAGCTGCAGCTCAAAGTTTTTTTAACCTTGGTATAAACTAATCCCTATCTGAGGTGATCAGATATTCACCGAAATGAACTATTAGGTACCATAATTATTATTATTTTTCCACTATTATGTCATTTCACCTAATAAAGTCAAGGAACGCGCAAAATATAAGACCGTAATACACTGTAATGCCCGGTTTGACCGGTTTACAACAGAACGAATACGGACAAAGACATTTCACTGGCTTTTTGTGTTGTTTATGTTATTCGCACGCGCCGAAACTGATGGACAGATACATACCCACGCAGTCGTTTTTAGGCCGGGACTCGTATGTGGGGAGGAGGTAATACGAGTCACCTAAAAACGACTGCGTGGGAGGCTATATAATGCCGGGTGTATTTCAACACTCCTTCTAGAAAAAAAAAGCTATAAAAGCAAAATCTTTCTGTAGTGGAATAGTAAATCCCTTATTCAATAGTTTTACATATAATACGCGCGGACATTCTGCTCATTGCTTGTATTTTTCCTTGCCCCTTCGCGGCTGGGAAAAATACTTCGCAAACTTGCAAAAATCCGAGCGTATTATATGTAAAACCATCGAAAAGGATATATCTATATTTGTAGTTTCATCTTCAGAAATTGTAAAAACAAATTAAACAGGTTCTTCTGGAGATAAACCTCTATATACGTCTCTTCCTAGTTAGCTAACCTGATTTAAAATCCTTCATTTTAAGGCTTTCAGCTCCTTGATCCAAGTGTTTCACGTTGTCTGTCCTTGCAGTTAGACCCTGCTTCAGTTTCTCAACTTCGTGTTCCACCTTGTTCGTCCTTGCGGTTAGGCTCTGCTCCAGTTGCTCAACTTTGTGTTCTACCTTGTCTGTCTTTGTAGTTAGGCCCTGCTCCAGTTGCTCAACTTTGTGTTCTACCTTGTCCGTCCTTGCAGATAGGCCCTGCTCCAGTTGCTCAACTTTGTGTTCTACCTTGTCCGTCCTTGCAGTTAGGCCCTGCTCCAGTTGCTCAACTTTGTGTTCTACCTTGTCCGTCCTTGCAGTTAGGCCCTGCTCCAGTTGCTCAACTTTGTCGTCTGTCTTGGCAAGTCCTTCCTGTAACGCCTGATCTTGCATCGATAGTCGTTCGCTGACGGCTTTCTGATTACGCAAAAGTCTGTTCAGAGTATCCTCCACCTCTTGAAGCTTTTCCAGTTGTTGCATCAACGCTTCGCCGTGTTCATCCAGCCTGGTTCCGTGGCAAAGTTGCGAATCGTCAAAGACGGCAACCTGATTTTGAACAGAAGCGAACTGCTTGATTTGCTGATCCAATACCAACTTAATTTTGTTGCTCTCGTCGATGAGATCATTGACATTTTCTTGCACTAAGGTCAGAAGGTGTCCGTCCACCGCATGTCCCATACACAATTGGCACCCTGAATACAACATGAAGGGATTGTATGGTTAGCATAATATATTGAAGTATTCATACCGTTCAAGTCAGTAACATTAACTCGACTTTGCTTATATTACACGTTCTTATTTGTGTAAGCCGGTTTTATTGTAATTGGCACACCCCTCTTGGAGGTCAGCTTTAGTTAATGGGGCATGCTTAAGGAAAACATTGATACCTTCGCCCGTGTATTGCCTCGTTCTTTCGTTCGTTCGTTCTTTCGTTCGTTCGTTTGTATGTTCATTCAATTGTTAATTGAAGTATCGCTTTCTTCATGCGTTCAAGGGAAAGGCTAACACTGAACAAAAAGAGTTCGCTTACTATACCTTTACTTTGCCAGTCACACAGATCTTCCAATGCCTTCTTCTCCTTCTCAGTAGTCAAGCCCAGACTCCTCACCAATGCTTCTAGCTTAGCAAAACAATCATCGAAGAAGGTGTCAGACCATTCACTGACATCAAAATGGCCCCACTTGTTTCGGACATCTTTTCTGACAACATCAGCAGATGTCTGCGTGGGCGCGAAGAAAATAGCCTTTGGTTGGTAGTAGGAAATTCCCAACAAGTTCAAGATGGCAGTCATGTCCATCGACTCATCAAAGGCAGAAAACATAGCAAGATGATTCGGCAGGTATGTTTTGGCCAGGTCAACTGAACTATTGATAGTAAAACAGTAGCTTTTTTTGTCACTGCCATGCAGTACACTGTTGTTATTAACGTTCTGAAATCTCAGTTTTTTAAGGTGTGGATCAGTGTTGGCGTAAGGATAAGTCAGTGTCTTCAGAGTACAGCTTGGGGTCAGGTGTTTGTCTAAGTCGTCATAATGAGTGTCCATTCCTGCTTTGATAACATCTCGCAAAACTGGAGCAGCAACTTTGTTCATAGCAATTCCTACAACAATCCATCTTTTCTCTTCATCAGAGACCATCATCTTTAGTAAAAGGAAGGATAAAAAGAAAAAATTAATCAAAGAATGTGTATACCACCCGGTACTACTAGTATATTTTTCTAATTGATGTGTGGCCCTTGTGATTCAGTTTTGCTCTGTTGTATAAACATGACTTTTTGCAGAAAATTGGGGACAGCAGGGGCACCCAATAGTTCATTTCCGTGGATATCGAATTGAAGGGGTAAATATGTCGTCCAAAATACGAAAAGGTGACAACTACCTATTTCCTAAAACTAATAACAGCTAGTAAATTCGCGGGATAAAATAAAATCACTTAAACCGCTCGTGACTGAAATAAGCACCTAAAGAATCCGAACACATCGATCTGTAAATATTAGCTTACACAAATGTGTCTTTAAAAAGTAAATAAAACTATATGGGAACACAGGAGACAACATTGTTACTATTTTGGTACAATTTAACTATCAAGCGAAAACGAAGTAAATGTTTTTAAAATGTCAAGAATCTCTATTGTCAGTTTTTCTTTTGAATGACAGGTTTCTATGGCTGGTTCTCCTTTTTACCAACCATTGTTCAGTCCCTTGTTTTGTTATTCTTTAATATTGCCCTCGCTTATTGAAAAAAGAATAAGCGGCCACCCTCATGAACCCAAAATTAAATATACGCCCAGGGCTGTTAATCGAATAAATACGGTGGCTCCCCGTTGGTGATACTGCGAAAGGCCAGCCAAGTCGGAAAATGTTACAAACGTTTACTAATTATACGATTTTTGTAGCTGATGGTCTCCTCGATGAAGTGTTCAGTGTTGTTTTCGTTTGCTACAATTCAATCAAGCAGTTCGCATTCCACAACCATGAGAAGCAGATATTTTTAGACTGTCACAAAATTAATTCAGTGAAATTAACATATATATTAATCTTATCACGCATGAGAAGATTTTCATCTGTATGTTGAGCTCCTACGATAAACGCTAATTTGCTTCCAACAATCTTAGACAAATGCAAACACGTTTCGGTCTAAAGCTCGAAAGTTTGATTCCATACGCCAAAGCAACTTTGTCCCAGAGACGCCAGTTTGTTTCAGACATTATTAATAGATACGCAGTCGACCATCACTTATCATCAACATAGTTTCGAAAAGCTTTCGTATCAAAGTTTCGAAACGAACAAATTACCTTGAATCGATTACGTCGACCTCTCACGAAACGCACAATTATTAGAGAACGGAACTACTATACACTGACTGTACGTGAGAGTCTTGCTTTAATATTTGCTTAATAAACGGGAACGCGGGAAAGCGCTGGCATACATTTGGCATGTAAAGTGGTCTCATGAAAAATGTATTTATGTTTGGAATTTCGCGAGCCGATTACTTAACTATCCAACATTTAGTCTTTATCACAGACGGAAACACACAATAACCAAAGTTAACAAAAATGACAATTTGTTTTAATGTTATGGGTTCTTACACCGTAATGCGATCCACCACAACAAATCATATACTAGCGAGTGAAGATTCTAAAGAGGATGGCAGTGATCTGTGGCTGCTCTTAAAGCAATGATCAACTTATTTTGTTCAAGTGAACATTTTTGCATCTTCGCCTTTTTTTTGAAGATTTGATAGGAAAAGTTTAAACTGACAACAAGTTGAGCAGAGATCGGCTGGTTGTCCTGCAGAATCCAAAGAAAATTAAACTTCTGAAAGTTGATTACAGATTTGAGGTCGAGATCGCGGGTTGTTACAGATAATCGGTCTTCCCGTAAGCGGATGTTTTGTTTTATCAGCAATGTTGATGAGGTATTGTAAATTTGGCCACCTTAAAAAGACTGTCAAGTGTTGACTCTGACAAAGGGCTAACGCTATAGCGCGTTTTTACGCTCGAAACGTCAGTACTCGAATCATTTTACGGTGGCCAAATTACCTGATATCAACAGTGTTGATAAAACCAAACATTCCTTTCTACTCCCCATCGATGCAGTACAACAGTTTCTTTAGACGCTAACCGCCTTTTCGAAAAAGCGGGACTTGAACAAAGTCACCGTCGATCTTTCCATTCGATATATTTTAGCGGTAAACCATTCACTCATGGCGAAAACAATACAGCTATCCTACCTTACTTGCGGGCATGTTGTAGTTTCTGAGCTGCTCACGAAGAGCGCGTTGTAATTCTTGTGCTACGTCTTGTCCGCCTGCACCTGAAGACTTGCTCGACACTTTAACGATGAAACGTTTGGATCTTACCGGGAACAGGTTAAGTAGTTATTTTTGTTCCTTTTCAATGAAAACAAACAAACACCACAAACAAACTAAAACAAAGTGAATAACGTAGTTTTGGATGCGATACTAGAAATCGACTGAAATTAGCATATAATGCGCCAGTAATTTTCAAACAGCGCTGTGTGTGGGAGTTCACAGGCTTGGAACAGTTATGTTATCAATAGTAACCATGAAAACTGTTATCCAATTCTGCTGATACAGCTAATTATACCGTGTTTCGTTTTTGTGGCGGAAACTTAACTACACAAGAAAGAAACTTCGTCTCAAAAGTGAACGTGAGATTTAAATCTCATCTTTGTTTTTAAATAACTTCATTACTATTGCAGCCAACCGAGGAATCGGAAACGATAGGAATCTCTTTGTGAAGCAGTTGTAAGAACCTTTGTGAATGGCTCTTTCATCCTTGTACGACAATCAATTGAACTTGATCTGACTTGTGACTTTATTTCATGTTAAGTCAACTATCACCTACAAAACTGATCTCAACTCAAGCGGTTTTTGATCATTCTATCTTAGAACACAATCTTCTGATAATCTATTACAAATAGTTTATACAATTTATTGACCACTAAAGAAGACGGATGTGCGACTTCTTTTCAGTTGTCTTAAGGTGGCCGAATACAGTATTTTAGTGTACAGATGTTAGAAGACGTTATTTGGAAACTATGTATTTCTGGATGCCCAAAATTGGTATGGTGTAAGACCAATAAGAAAGAATGTATTTTCGTGGGTCTTGTCGAGCTAAGTACCGTTTCCATGGCAACGCAGCGAACTATAAAACGTCCATAAATAGTAGGTTTCCTTTATTTTTTTAAAAATGTACTCATTAGATTTTTGCCATTTTTTGTATCCAGAACAACTCACAAAATACTGACACAGTTGAACTATTTTCATGTAATTTTGACAGAGATCTCCTGCAAATATTGATTTTGCATTTTAATGGTTTGTGAAGATACCCTCTGTTAGATGTAGGTTTCTCTTTGAAGGCAAGTTCCGCTTTTAGGGAACTATTTTCATGCCAAATTTCAGGGAATTCTAATGAGCGGTTCCTTAGGAAACAGTTCATTTCCACTAAAACAACCAGTCGCATTTTTTTGGTCAAATGCGCATGCGTGGTTGTATTTGGGTTTCATGGCAAAGAAAAAAAGCATGCGAAAGGTCTTGGTGAATGTTTTTTTTTTTTTTGCTCGGAAAGAAAAGAAAAAGAGTCCAGAAACGAGAAACTTAGTTATTTAGGATCAAAACTAACTTTATTATCCATTTCATGTGAAATTGAGAGATAACTTTATCGACCGCCGTATTTGCGTACCACAACCCTAGTGCGCGCTAAATAGCATCACTTACAGAATCTGTAAAGCGCGCGCAAACTGTGTTCAGCCACCTTAAATCGTTGATGCGATAATAATTAACGCGCCGGTTTCACTTTCGAAGTGTTGTTTTCACAATTTTCACAAGCGACCCTTGCTTTCACTGGTGTCTTTATATTACTGTTTTCGCATCAAGGCGTTCAGTAGTGTATGGCTTGGCTTCATTTTTCACAGAGAATTGAATGCTGGAAAATTGCTTCTGGAATAATGGCAGTCCGGTGGTTGGTTGCTAGACAAAGATGGGAGGTTAGCCTCAATATATGATGAATTTTAAAATGCGGGATCGGTCAAGCTTTCAAGGCCGGCGGATTATATAATGCCGGAGATAGAAAATTGTGCTTAATCTTCTCTTCGGCCATATGCCGGTTTAGCTAGAGTGTCGTTTCCTTTTTACTGCAGGTTTGACCATAGTCCCTCGAACGAATTATGTTTTTACAGATAAGACTTGATTTCAGAGTTTTCAGGTTACGCCAAAGTTGTACAACGAGGTTACAGTACTTGTTGTTTGGTGAGGACTTCGATCTAGAGGGTCTGAATGGGAGTACCTCGACAACACTTAAAACGCTTACAATTTTGGGCTCTGTAACATCGAAAACATAAATTTTAAGCTGTTTAACGCCTTACGGTAGAGACTAAACTTTAAACTAATTTTGATACAATTAAGAACAAAAGTGGACCCAAAAGGACAAGCAAGCATGGCAATACAAATGTGCGCTTTTTCGCCAAAAGGAAGGTGCTCTTCCATTCCCTTCTTCCATTTTTCCATGCATTCGAACGGCGCTGCTATCGGAAACGTTTCACCTCGAAATACGCCATGTTAGATTTCATTGCAAGCTCCGGATAGCTAGACAAAACCTGTCAGACGTTTCTTGACGGCTGCCAAGCTGCAATCCGGGTCAAATAGTTCTGAGACACCCCTCTCCTCCACTCAGTGTTGACTCAATGATGTTTTAATGATAACCGTGAAAGGCGATCAGCTCAGTTGAAACCGTTTCATAGCTTTTAGCCAGGATTGTGGATTGTTTTCAAGGTCAAAAGTTATCCTGCTCCTGTACCTTTGGAAGATGGAATCCTCTCTCTTTCTAAAAAAGCTGAAAGAACTTTAATAATTCCGGAGGAAAGTTCTGTCTTAGTCTCCGCCATGATGTGAAACTTTTCCTCAACTCTGTTCTCCAGGGATTCTTCTCAGAAAAAGAGAGACTGTTATATATAATAATGGAATAATCGCTTTATTTAACCTTTTTCAGGTCGAGTTATATATAAGAGTAGCGACTGCATGAGTTGAACTACCTAGCCAGTACACCTAGTATTTGAGTGTTACTTTGTAAATGTTTTTTGTAGTGTTTGGGGTAAATAAAGTTGTTTGTTGTTTAGAGAATAGGGACGTCTGTCATTTAAGCCCTATCAAAATATCTTGAACAGATCCAACGAAAAGAGTTGCAGTTTCTTTACGGTACGAGTGTGAAAGGGATACTATTTTATATGAAAGGTATGTAAAAGGGTTACCTTTTCTTTCAAAAATGGTAAAAAAGGGTAAGGTTCGGTCCTTGGCTGGAACCTACCCGTACAGAAGTTTTATAGCATGCACCGTTTGGTTTTCTTTTTTGAGGGGGAATCTCGTTAACGCTGTCACGTCATAGCCTATTGCCTTGATCTCAGAAGGACAGACATCATCCGAAGCTATGACATCATAATCTAAAAATAGAATAGTGACATCATCGGGTTGTGGGGTCAGTTGACGTAATCGGAAGAGATGACATCAACCAAAACATAGAATAGTGTCATATTATTTTACAATAGAAATAAGGAGGAGGAGGAGGAAGCAATAGAAATAATAATGCCTGGGGATAAGCCTGGGGGAGAGGCACTGCTGGAAAGTCGGCTTCACAGTCTTTCCTACAGACTCTCAGATGGTCTGTATTAGTCTCAAAGGGATGAGTTGGATGTCTTTTACAGAGTGCCGAGAGAAGCTGAAATGTTCTGAGAAAGGTGTACGTTTCGAAAGTTCGTGATGATTTTGGAGGAAGCGACGATGTTCTCTTAAGCGAGAATTGTTTGTATGCGCGAAGTGCATGCGTGGAGAACGTGCAACGCAAAGGGACTTAGAGAGAAAGAAGGCTTACGCTCGTCTAATTCATATGCAAAACGAATTAAAAATTATTCTCACTGCTTTCCCCCGTGGTCGCGCATGCTTGTTGTGGTCGTAATGCTTTGCGTTCTTTGTGTCAGTTCATTGGTATGTCGAAACGGCAGTCAACTTCGCGACCGACCCACCTTCCCTGATGGCGGTTGACAAGATCAGCGTATATCCTCGTTGCATGCCTACTGCTTTAGTAGTCGCGGACTCTTCCCTTAACTTAACCTTATGCGATGAGCTAATCAGTATACAGTGAGGATATGGTACTAACGCGGAACGTCTGGCAATCGAATTAAATATGCTGAAGAAGAAAGGCCGTCTCTTCAAAATATAGGAATTAATATATTTGAATGTCCCTAACTGTAAATTCGACCTTGCTCGTTTTTACCTGGTTTGCTCTACAGTTTATTGCTGATTAAGATCCCATGCTTTTATTCAGAGGTTATTTATTTGAGGTGTTCCACACAGACCCAGTTACCGGTTTTCACTCAAATTTTGCAAATTTTTAGCTGGAAGTTCTTGTGCGCACAATTCGCCTTCTTATACGGTTTTTCCATTTAGTTTATCACAAATGAGAACAAGAAAGCCATAAAGGCCTAATAAGCAGCATTCCACTCTCGCCTCGCAGATTTCGAAACCGTTTTCCCGACCCGATGGAGCTAACTGAATAGTTTTGGTCCAAGATAACGTGATATTGATATGTGGCTCTTCCGTTACGCTACCTCGCCGACTCCGAAAGATTTCGTTTGTCTTGTCCACCTTTGAGTATTAGGCTTTTCGGTGCCAATCTCTCACTAGAGAAGCACAACAACATTGAAGAGCAGAGAGACAAAAGTAATGCTTGGAGACAGGCTGATTTTCCAGATTATCATTACCTTTTCTCGTTTTATTAAGTAATTTGTCGAGGTACGGTGAATATATGCCTTCCTATCTACGGCAAATATGCGAGACAACCTTACTGCTTGTTTATTACTTTAAACTTTCCAAAAATCAATTCGCTAGGCCGTGCCAGTGAAACAGAACTCATGGAACAAAACACTGTTTTGCAGTCAGTAATATCCTTCTACCAAATTACTTCAATTAGTGGTCTGTATTGTCGTAACTGTTTAAGCAAAGGAACAGTCTTTTCCTTATTGTTAGCGTTCCAGTACAGCATTAGTTTGCTCACTTGAGAGCTTGGCTGCTTTAGTGCTTCACATAGACTGGCAACACCGACATCAGTGATCTGATTACGACCCAGATTTAGTGTAGTTACTTTGCAGCTTGGCTGTTTTAGTGCTTCACATAGACTGGCAACACCGACATCAGTGATCTGATTACGACCCAGACTTAGTGTGGTCACTTTACAGCTTGGCTGTTTAAGTGCTCCATACAGGCTAGCAACACCGGCATCAGTGATCTGATTCTCATCCAGATAAAGTGTGATTACCTTGCAGTTTGAATGTTTTAGTGCCTCACATAGACTGGAAACAGCGTCATCAGTGATCTGATTACCACCCAGATCTAGCGTGGATACTTTGCAGCTTGGCTGTCTTAGTGCTTCACATAGACTGGCAACACCGACATCAGTTATCTGATTACCAAACAAATGTAGCGTGGTTACTTTGCAGCTTGGCTGTTAAAGTGCTTTAAATAGCCTGACAACACCGGGATCAGTGATCTGATTATTTAACAGAGAAAGACTGGTTAACGTTTTACACAATGATCCTTGAATAAAATCGACACATTCATTATTCAATTGACACATCTGCAGCCTTAGCTCGGTGATGAAACAAGAATCCTCTTCTAACGATGCAGAGATCCGTCTTAATCCAGATGATATCATGCTGGCTTCAATGATTAATCTCTTAATGGACATGAACGACTTCTGCTCAGAAAGTGTCATTTCTGAGTCAGCGATTCCCAAGTTGAGGGTGCCAAATGTTGACGTTCCAGACGGCAATGTTTGGTGTTTTGTGCTGGCCTCCTCTTCATTCAATGCACTAATTGTATCGAGAAAAAATGATATGGCAATACAATCCGCGTCACTTATGTCAATAAAACAAACCTCTTCATCGCGAACAGGGTGTTGACGGTAGTGATCTTTAGCAAATTCCTTGTCCTGATATTCATAGAGACATTTTGCTTGAAGAAGGTGGTGATTTCTCTGACGGGTGTTTGGTGAAAGTTGTTCAAGCAATCTTTCCATGAGCTCCTTGTCTTTTTCTTTGGACAGAATACCGGCCATAAACTGCATGACCATTGTGGATACAGTTTCTCCTGGAGGAATGTCCCTCTTCTTTACAAACCAACGAGCAGCTAAATATTCATGAAGAGTTAAATGAGTAAAACTAAAATGTTTTGTTGTTTGAGAAAAAGACACCCTGAAGGGAGGACCGCAGTGAAGAATACCACTTTTCCTCAGGCTTTCAACTTCTTTGGAACTAAACTTTTTCATTTCTTCCTCGCCAAAAAGGAACTTTTTCTCCTTAAGCAACTCGGCTGCAAACTTCGACAGTTCATCCAGAAAGGTTTCGTCAAAATGAGGAACTTCGTTTTTGTTGTGTTTTTCCTTGAAAATGTTGAACACTTCAAAATAGAGATCACTTGCTGAGATGGGTAGATCTTCAGTACTCTTTGATTCCTTTAGAACGTACTCCATGTATGAACACATCAGAGCACAAAGCACGGGAATGTGAGCAAAACTGATGAGATTCTCGTTCTTCGCGATATGCTCCAGTACAGTGTTTTTCATGATTTCGTTCTCTCCGAAATACTTCTCAATGTATTCTTTCACCTCTTGTTGAGAAAACCCGGTAATTTCCACCTTTCGATGGAAGGGCACTTCATAGATTCCGTCAGATTCATCAGGTCTTGACGTAACCATAACAACAGCTTTTCCTAAAAGGTTTCCTCTCATTAGCTTGGCACATAGTGCAGCTACCGGCATTTTCTCTCGGCAGCTGTTTGGATATCTTTCATGGGCATTGCCAGAGATATAAGCTTGTTGGGAAAATTCGTCAAAACCGTCGAGAATAATAAAAACTTCTTCGGGGTGTTTAACAATGTATTCAAAAAGGGGGTCGTTGATATTTGATTGGTCATCTAATATTGAGGAGCAGTTTAAGATTTCTTTCAATGTGAGAGTCTCTTTCTCTAGTAAATTCAACTGACGAAATGTCAACAAGTACGCAAACTTAAAATTGGGAATTTGCGGGTTTGTTGGTGACAGAAACAACTTATCGTTAGCCCAATCTCGAAAAAGCTTTTGACAGAACAAGGTCTTTCCGATCCCTGCCTTTCCAGTGACAAGTATGGATTTGGGATTCTCTTTTTCTTCGGTGGTGCGAATAAACAATTCTTGACAGTGTTTGACTCGAGTTCCGCTCACTTGACCATACTGCTTCAGATGTGCCCTTCTTACGGCATCTCCGTCTTTAATAGGCTTTCGTCCATGTTGCATGACAAGATTAGTAAATATTTGGTCTGTTTTCATCTTGGCTACAGTAGGAATGTCCAACAGTTTGGGCTGCAACTCTGTTTGCCTTTCTATTGATGATTTTAATGTCGCTGAGTAGTAATCAACTTCTGAAAAATATTAATAATAATTGAACAGATAAATATAGTATATTATTTCAAACACAGGTACGTGCCTTTTATTTTGTACAGAACTGTATTCAACGGTAAAGAAGCACCTTACGAACGCTATGATGGAGAATTAAAAGAGAACGTCAAGGCAGAAAGCCATAATCTCGTGCTCAACATAGCACGTACTTTCATGGCAACCGTTGTATAACCGTTGGAACTCAGTGACGATCAGTCTTGGTCATTCCAGTTGTCATTAAAGCACTGGGTACAGTCTCGGGAGGACTTGGTAAATAGTTAAATCTGCTGGGGATGCTCTTGCAGCGTGTGTGTGCTGGGACTGCCAGAATTCTGAGAACAGTGCTAGACACGTAATATTACTACATGACAGCAAAGGAAAGAACAGAAGGTGCAGAGCATCCTAGACCACAGGTGGTGGCCCAATGCTCTGCAACTCACTTCCTGCCCAAGCAGTGACTGATTAACACATAATAATCGGGTTCTTCTGGAAAACATCGTATACCTTTTTTTTTCTAGTTAGCTAACCTGGTTTGTTATTCTTTACTTTTAGACTTTGAAATTCTTGATCCAAGTGTTCTACTTTGTCTGTCATTGCAGTTAGGCCTTGCTCCAGTAGCTCAACTTTGTCATCTGTCCTGGTAAGTCCTTCTTGTAACGCTTGAACTTGTATCAATAGTCGTTCATTCACGACTTTCTGACCACGCAAAAGTCTCTTCAGAGTCTCCTCCACCTCTTGAAGCTTTTCCTGTTGTTGCATCAACGCTTCGTCATGTTCATCCAGCCTGGTTCTGTGGCAAAGTTGCGAATCTTCAAGGACGGCAACCTGTTTTTGAACTGAGGCGAACTGCTTGATTTGCTGATCCAGTACCGACTTAATGTTGTTGCTGTCGTCGATGAGATCATTCAAATTTTGTTGCACTAAAGTCAGAAGGTCTCCGTCCACAGAATGTCCCATACACAACTGGCACCCTACAGCATACAAAAAGATGGGATTGTACGATTACTGCTAGGATAATAATTCATTCAAGTATAAATGCCGTTCAAGTTAGTGAAATTACCGGTAACTCGACTTTGAGGGCGTCTGATTCATACAGGTCATGCAAACGTCCTTTAAAGAAATGACCTTACCTGTATGCAGAGAGACCTTCCTACAAAAATGTTGTTAAAAATTATTATTGTCTAACATTTTTTCATGACATCTATCTACTTGTACACGTGGTTTCAGTTAGAGTTCTTATTTGTATTAGCCAGCTGTATTGTAATTAGCACACCCCTCTTGGAGGTCAGCTTTAATTAATGGGCCGAGCATGGCAAAAAAATTGATACCTTCACTTGTTCGTTTCTTCTTTCGTTCACTTTTCTTTCTTCGTTCGTTCATGTAATTATTCATTGAAGAATTCGTTTTCTTCATGCGTTCAAGGGAGAGGCTAACACTTAACAAACAGAGTTCGCTTGTCGTACCTTTAGATTGCCATTTATACAGATCTTCCAATGTCTTTTTCTCCTTCTCAGCAGTCAGGCCCAGACTTCGCACCAATGCTTCTAGCTTTGCAAAGCAATCATCGAAGAAGATGTCAGACCATTCAATGACGTCAAAATGGCCCCACTTGTTTCGGACATTTTTTCTGACATCATCAGCAGATGTCTGAGTGAGCGCGGAGAAAATAGCCTTTGGTTGGTAGTAGGAAATTCACAACAAGTTCAAGATGGCAGTCATGTCCAGCGACTCATCAAAGGCAGAAAACATAGCAAGGTGATTCGGCAGGTATATCTTGGCCAGGTCAACTGAACTGTTTATAGTAAAACAGTAGCTTTTCTTGTCATTGCTATGAAGTACACTGTTGCTATTAACATTCTGAAATTTCAGTTTTTTAAGGTGTGGATCAATATCGACATAAGGATAAGTCAGTGTCTTCAGAGTACAGCTTGGGGTCAGGTGCTTGTTCAAGTCGTCATAATGAGTGTCCATTCCTGCTTTGATAACATCTCGCAAAACTGGAGCAACAACTTTGCTCATAGCAATTCCTACAACAATCCATCTCTTCTCTTCATCAGAGACCATCATCTTTAGTACAAAGATGGATAAAAAGAAAAAAATTAATTAGTCAAAGAATGTGTATATTACCTGTTACTAATAGTATATATTTTGTTATTGATTTGTGGCCTGCGCGATTCAGTTTTGCCCTGTTGCAGACAAAAAATGAGATGTTTGCGACTAAAGTGGACTTTTATGCTGAAAATCGGGGACAGCGGAGGCAATCAATGGTTCATTTCGATGGATAGTGAAGGGGCCAATAGGTCGTCACAAATAAGAAAAAAAGACAGGAAGCACTTCCGTAAACCAACGATAGATAATAAATTCGGGCAAGATCTCTTTTACTAAAATGTGTGCAACTTAAATTTGCAGCTAAAGCATCCAAACAAATGAACATGTTTTAGCTCACACAATTTTGTCTTTACAAGGGCATAAAACAATTTGGGAACACAGGACACAACATTTCAATTATTTTGTTTAAATGTTCTCATTGGGCTCCCCTGACGTAAACTCTGTTACAGAAAGCTACAGTCTAATTATGAACCAAAAAGGAAGAGACTGTTTCCATGTTTCCAAAAATTCAAGAATGGACAGTGATTGATCGTAAAAAAAACCCAAATATCGTTTCTACTCCCCACCGATGCAGTACAACAGTTTCTTTAGACACTAACCGCCTTTTCCAAAATGGAGACTGGATAAGACAAAGTCACCGTCGGTGTTCCCATTCAATGTATTTCAACGGTAAACTGCTCACTGCTGGCAAATACAGTACAGCCATCCTACCTTACTTGCCGACATGTTGTACATTCTGAGCTGCTCATGAAAAGCGCATTGCAATTCTTGTATTACGTCTTGTCAGCGTGCACCAAGACTTGCTTGCTGGTTTAACGATCAAACCTTTGGATCTGAAAGAGGGAACAAATGGCTATGGGTAGTATAGTAGGGGTCAAATTAGCCAGTTTCCTCCTTCCAAGATGGCAGCTGTATGACGTCATCAGGAACGAATGAAGCATGGATCCAATAGACGAATCTTTGCTGACTCATTGTTTGTATTTTTCCTTATTAGCATACGACTTAACTCGTAAAAGCCGTGGCCGTATATGAACTAAATGCAAAAGAGTAAAGAGCTGATTAAGTTGAGCAATTCGTGCAATTTTCAGCTCTTTGAAAGCAATATTGAAGGAAATATCAGCCATCAAAAGCCGAAATAGCTGGGTGGCAAAAACGTTAATGAGCCATACATTCTCTGTAAAATTTCGAGGTTTTAGAAGAGAATTTCTCCGAAACCATTCGATGTATTGGGCTCACATTTTCAGAGAAACCTGAAACTGTTATGCCCTTTCAATATTCAGAGTTTTTATTTTATTAGCGTTATCAGATAGCGTCATCAGATAGCGATAAGCATATGTTAATGAGGTAAAAGTGTAAACAAAGATTCGCCTATTGCATCATTGATCAATCGATGGAAGGCGAGGGGGGGAAAATCGAAGGCAAAGGGAGAATTTGGAAAGGATTTGATAGGAGAGGTTTGGGAGAGTGAGTGGATGTATGTAGGAGGGGTTGGAGTTGGGAGGAGAAAGGTTTAGGTGGAAGAGGATGTACTTCAGTGCATTCAACAAAATTGGAGCAACATTCGAAGCATACAGTTCGACATCGAATAATGGACATTCACCACGAAAGGTTAACAGAAACGACCGATTTGGAAGAGGTTAATTTTTCGTTTGGTTTTGTTTTGAAGAATTTGGAGACAGGGGAGGTGAATTATTTTTACCCCTCGCAGAGTGGCTTAGTGTTTGATGACCCTGTCCTTGTCACCAACCAAGAGGATTTGGAGACACTTTTCAAAAAGGTGGGGGACATGGATTGGATGGAGTGGATGAGAAAGGAGAAACGTAATTCAAAAATTCAAAATGGCGCATGGCCATAACCTGTTGCGTTGCAATATACATTTACACCATCCCTTGCTCATTGGAAGAGGGGGTCAGTACATTCTCCCATCGTTCATAGTAGAAAATCGTGGTGTTGACGCTTTGGAAAAGAGCCTGTAGTCGGGAAAACCGTACTTAGATAATTTTGTTACTTTCGATGCCTTGCCAGACACAAAAGTTTTTGTTTGAAGACCAAGGCCCTCAGAGTGCAATACTTTGAGACACTCACCGAGGATGAAAGAGCTGGGTACAAAGATGTTACTATCAATCCCTGCATCACCTTGATAAGTTGTTTGGAATAAGCACCTTTGTCTACGCTTTACAGCTCTCCGATCGTGGACAACTAGTCACCACACCCGTGCATCGTCCCGCCAATAATTTGACAAAAAAGGAAGTGGACCAGGTCATGAAGTTAAAGTTGTTTGACAGACATTTTTCGTTCTTAAAAGATATCAAAAAGTATTACAAGTTTTACAGTTGTCAACGCTCTAGAAAAGTATTTCCAAAGGATTACAAACTGACATGCCATGAACGTGGCTGCAAAGTAAAAGTCAAGTATGCCTACCTGGGAGGGGTTTATACACCACTCAGGAACATTTTCGACAAGTTGGAAGAGAAGTACCTGAAGATCTGAAATATCAGGCGTTTCATTCTACACTCGAGAACTCTAATATTACGGATGAGGAGTGCCACTATTGTCAAGAGAAATGGTAGAAGAACAGGATGCGAGGTATGAGGGATTTTTATGGTGGTACAACAATCTCGATGTGGTCCCTTTCATAAAGGCAGTGGAGAAGATGAAAGCATTTGGCGAGAAAAAAAGATCGACATGATGCAAATGATCTCACTCCCAGGATTAATGATGGCTTTTGAAATGACGTTTTTAAAGAACAAGATCTCTATCTATCACTGTTTGATTCACCCAAACTTTTTCACCTCTTTCAGAACAACATGGTCGGTGGACCTGCTATTATTTTCTAGAGGTACACCAAAACCCACATAAGGGAAAACCCTGACAAGCTGTGTCAGAAAATCATTGGGTATGATGCCAAAGCCGTTTATTTGTGGGCGCTGAGTCAGGAAATGCCAGTGGGATTGTACGCCAACTGGAAATGTGCAGGGAAATAGAGGAAGCTATTTCTCCCTGCAAGGAAGCTGATAAATGGCTTGCACGGGTCGGTTTCCAGCATAGCATTGCCCTGAGAACACGATTAAACACCACAGAGAAGCGTCTCGGGGATTGTCAATTGCCCGTGGATGGTTTCAACCCAACCAGTAATATTTCTCTTTCAATTCTGGCATGGATGTCCCAAATGTCAGAACCCTGAGGCCTGATGGGGAAAGCCTCCATTCTCTGGTGAAGCCTGATTTGCGAGAGGAGTCTGAACAGTCCTCAAGGTTGCCTTGGAAGATACCCCTGACAATGCAGCGTACGATAAGCGGACACCTGGTTTGTTTTAAGTCAAATGGTCCAGAGATGGATTTGTGGGACTGAACAGTTAAACGTATAATTGCTGGGCAAAGTGATAAGGACAAGTTTTCCCGCATAAGAATTAGCAAGAGAAGAACTTAATCACCAAAGACAAGTACCATGACGTATTAAAAAAAGGTAAAACTGACTGTGGTAAAAACCGTGGATTTCTTGTCGTGAACAATCGTGTCTTAAGCTTATGCCCATGCTATGGGTTTAGTTATTTTAACCTGAAACGAAACGTCTTACCTGATGGCATCAACACCAACCCCTTGGACATTTAAACAAATGTTTCACCTCAGCTTTTTACCGTGTTCCCGGATCTCTGGAAGTGCCCTGGGGAATAGACAAGTAGGTATGCCTGGGACGCATTTCGTGTTACGACGACACGACTACCACCTCCCCATTTAAGATGCAAGTGATCCCATCACATCTTGCGCTTCCCTCAAGTCGCTCAAACGACGACCACATGGAGGCCTGGTCTAACGCCACAGATGTCTCAATGAATGCAGGCTGCACAAAAGGCCTACTTACACCTTTTCCCTCAGCGTTTGGATCGTGGTGTCAATAGAGCCTCGTGGAAAGTGCAGAAGAAATTGACCGCAAAAACTCTCACCAGCAAACTCGCTGGGAGTGCTCTCTTAGGGTGTGCAGCTACTGCAGCCCCCTTGGTTTTACTGGGGGCTGCCAAGGCAAGAGGGCTTGGCAAACACAAGCAAGAGACTAAAAAGTAAAAAGTTATGGATTTGATGGGAGAGTGGTAAGAAGAGAGAACCAACCATGCTGACTATCCATGTAGGAGGACGTAGCCACATACGGTGCCAACAGAAAGGAGGACTCTGACCCTTTGCTCGGGAGATGGCTCTGTATTCCCTGGCACCCATTACCACACAACTGGTGCAAAACATTGT
Organism: Pavona decussata; assembly: GCF_977016875.1. NCBI lineage: Eukaryota > Metazoa > Cnidaria > Anthozoa > Scleractinia > Agariciidae > Pavona > Pavona decussata. The sequence continues at coordinate 1,041,095 of NW_028145581.1, forward strand.
TGGCAGTTTCGCAGGAGGACAAGGAGGCGGTGGAGCATGTCAGTTACCGGGCAATTCAAGGATTATTGGCCTGCCCAATCACCTGCTGTAGGACACCTACTTTCAGTTACCCTGTCCACATCAAAAGGGTGGTCTGGCACTCCCAAGATATCCCAAGCGACTGGGTAGATGAATGAAAAAAAGAAGATCTAAACAAGGCGGCATTGGTTCCTTGGTCGTCATGACCACACTGAGTCTTACCCCTCTTATGATGAAATCACTGTTTCCACAGCAGTAAATACTTTATAAAAAAACAAGAAAGGGATTTGTCATTGTTTTTTGCTTACATTTGCATCATGGCGCCACACTTACATGCCTGGAGAGGTTATCCATCTAAAACCAACTTTAACCCCATCTCGGTGGCAGCCAAGAGACTCAATACCAGATTCACCTCCACACCTCTGTCCCATGCTCATCCGAAGAAAACCAACCATCCGGAGCCATTCAAATGTCGCATGGGCACCAAAGGATTGATGGCTGGTGCAGAGGTGATGCCTGTTGTCGCAGGACTGGGGACATTGTTGGGTACTTTGCTGGGCAAATACACACACAAAAAAGAAGAAAGTGCAAGAAGGAAGCGGTGCCGCATGCGGGTGGCCGCTCAAATACCTATTCTACTGGCCTTAACCACAGGCCATGGGGATGCCTGGAGGAGAAAACTGTGGCAAGCGAGCACTGAACAGCTGCGGGCCTTGACGGATCTGATAAGCAACTTGTACGATGGGGTGGTCCCCGATCGGACCAAGATCAAACTTCATTTGAAAAAGCATAAAAGCGAAGGTCAATGGTTGAGTGCACTGAGAACCCCCTTGCACGAGCAGTGTGCATTGCTCTTGTCCTTGGAGAAAGGGATAGTGACCTTCAAACGAGCTGTACAAGATGCCTAAAAAAGATATGATGCTGGTGCCCCGACTTATGGTGGAGGAGGAGAAAGACGTGCAAGCATGGAGATGGTGGATGGAGGACAGCATGGAACAACTTTGGATGCATTGTTTGCTGGTCGATGAGTTGGCCAATGCCCCTAACATGGATTGTATGAAGATCATGGACGACATGACACAAAGCCAAGGTCGTGCCTTGCCACCGTGGGTGCCAGACTACGGGCTAGGGGGCAGCAACTACTTTTGCTCCCAACACCAGTTTCAACAACTTCAACTTCTGACAATCAGATCCATGTTTAGAGAGAAAAAAAATCAGCCCCTAACGTTCTTCGAGCACACCACTTTTACATCATCCCGTCCCCAAGTTCACGCAACCTCCAATAAGACGCTCCTTTCAAGAGGCCGTGAAGTACACTCAAACCATAGAACAAGCCTTGGATGCGTTTTTCATTCAAGCCAAAGGGGATCTTACTGTGGCTGTAAAAACGGGCAACAACACCAAGATCCAAGAGGCTCAACAACGTTTGGACATTGTGGATCGCAACATTGAAGAAATTAAGGACCAAGATGATGAGTAAGATAAACTGGAATTTGACTTTGCCAACAAGGCCAACCAAAACACCAATGGCAACAAAGACGAGACCAACGACCAAAAAGACGGGAAGGAGAGTTTGGCACAAACTCACAACCAATGTTATCTTCAACTCAAACACATGTACCCCCAAACAGGTCAGTTTCCGTTACCGCCTTCGTCTCCCCACCCCACCAGAGCGTCCACATATCCCCACGGCCAGGATCTTTTTTGAAAGCCGTGGACAGTCCAATGCCATCGAACAAGAGGCTAGAAGACAAGAGAACAAGATGCCCTGGCATGTGCAGCACGAGAAGGACTGGCATAAAAAAAGCCAAGCAAAGACTGGCTAAGATCGATCACATTGAATTCTCCAATAAGCAACATTAAATGACCTATGGGGAAGAGGGTGAAAAGGCACTACTTTGAGAGAAGTTAGAAGGCTGGGAAGATCGTTTGATTTCCCAAACAAAGCATCATCCCCAAACAACGAGGACGCGGTTACAAACCTATCGTTTGGTACAAACCTTGTGGCTGAATTCAAGAATGAAAAAAAAAGGAAAACTTGTTAATCATCGTTCTGATTCTTACTGTTGTTATCATTAAAATAAAACCGTGAAAAAGGACACATCTGTCTTGTCTTTTTTCCCCCCTTTATTGTGCTTCCAATAAGAACCTATAACTTTAGGTGGCACAAACACCGTTCATTTGCAAGATGCACTCACTGGAACAACCTCACCAGGTCTGTCTCGTGTTAGATTTTGAAGGCTTTTGCAAGGTGCAAGGTGCTCATGGAAACATCAAATACAGAATGCCCATGCTCCTCACTCAATCCAGACTTACCGTGGCCTATGTGACAGGGTGCGTGCACGGTTTAATGTTTCAGGATGACCCCACAGAACATGCCAAACCCCAGAACTGCCTCCAGACAGATCTACAACTACTGTACGAGAGTAACAAGATCCCCGAACAGCAGCTGGTGGCCTACAAAGGAGGGCGTATCGAAAAAGACATGCTGAAACAATTGAGCACTCCAGCGATCAATTTGGAACACTGGGGCGGTCCTAAGTTTGAGACTTTCATTAGGCATGGAATCCAAGCTGTGACTGACTGCGGTCATCATGAAACAAGGCACTGCACCACGCTTGAATGGGCCACCTTTTGGCAATGGCTACAACGGGCGAAAGAACAACAAACCACCCAATCAGGGACTAGGAATTTTACTCCATCAAGGATTTTGGATTCCGCCACTCATCACCAACCATCCGGTTACCTTGCCCGCCACCACCTGATAAGAGCAGAACCCTTGATAGAGACCTTGTATAGAGACTGATGCAAAGAAAAAATTAAAAATATAATAAATCAACAGAAACATGAAAAATGTTTTCTTCTTTTTTGAAATCTTCACCTGTTTTCAAGCTGGTGCCTAATTTTCTTTTTGTGAGGCGCAGGGAATTTTTTTTTAAACAGCGAGGAGTCAGGAATTATTTACTTATTTATTTTAAGCAAATAATTCTTTTCACAGCGAGAGGAATTTTTTTCCTGAAAGAAAAAACCCCGAAAAAAACACACGTCCCTGACAAGCCAGCTCTGAGATTCGAACCCCACTCACATCACAACGCTGCAATGTCACATGCGCGTGCCATCACCACTCAATTATCCCACCAGCCTCAGTCATACATGACCAAATGTCCCTATTTCAACCTTTTTATGTGCCCGCATTACCTTTCCAAACTATTTTTTCCACCTAGACCTTTATCCTACCAACTCCAACGCCTCCACTCACACCCACTCACTCTTCCAAACATCCTCCATCAAATCTGTTCCAAATTTTCCCTTCTCCTTCCATTTTTCCCCCTCGCCTTCCATCGATTGATCGATGGTGCAATACTTGGATCCATGCTTCACGCGTTCATGATGATGTCATTCTGCCGCCATCTTGGGAGGAAGAAACTGGGTAATTACTATACTACACTATGCAATGCTTTTTGCATTGCAAAGATTCACGTAATATTATCATTTGTTATATTCATATATGTTCCTAACGTTAGTAGTGGTAATGATAGTTTTATTGTGATGCGCATTTGATCGTGTCTGTATGTTATATTTAATTTGCACAATATCAAGTAATAAATATTATTATTATTATCATTATTATTATTATTGTTCCTTTACAGTGAAAACAAACAGACATCAAAAACAAAAACAAAGTGAATAACAGTTTTTGGGTGCAACCATAGAAACCGACTGAGATTTCATTAGCATATAATGCGCCAATGATTTTGAAACAATGCTATGTGAGGGAGTTCATGAGCTTTTAACAGTTATTTATTTATTTACTTATTTATTTATTGCAAATCAATGGCACAAATAGAAATAGAATAGGACTTGCTGCCGAACGGACCTCTAAAGGCAAAGTATTCCACATATCCACAATAATGTTATTCTGTTTAAACTGCAGCTAATTTGAAATAAGTTTATTCTTGCAAAGTTCTTTTTGAGGCCATACCTTATTTATTCGATTAACCACCCACCTTCGAATACGTGCCCACCCTGAAAGCCCAAAAAGAGTCCAAAAAGATAAATAAGCATCCACCCTTAAAGCCCAAAAAGTTAATAATCACCCACCTCCACCCCCCTCCTAACCACCCAGAAAACATGTCTGTACTAGCCCAGCGTGAAGTAAGAGAAGCATCAGTTGTGTTCTAAAAAAGTGGGGGGGGGGGGGGGGGGGAGGGACATACTCCCATAAATTTCGGACAGGTGTGTGCCGCTCAGGTTCTCCCTGACCCTACTTAAGAACAAACAAAAATTGATACCCTATTTAAGGCCCAAACCCGAACAGTGATACCCTTACTCAAGGGAAAAACAAAACCTAACAATTTAATGTTGTGAATGGCTTTATTTCATTCCTGTAACATCGGCAGTTAAGCATTGGGCAAAAAAATGGAAAGATTCAGAAAATTTCAAAAGCGGAAGATTTAGTTTGGATCGTTCATAGTCTGGTTTTCTCCTGTGAGATAATTTCCTGCAAAATTTGGCCGTCACTGCAACTCAGGAATAAAAGCACATGTCAACTGAAGGGGTGCCTGGAAAAAAGCCCTAAGTGACTTCTGATAAATTGCTAGATTCTCCTCCCAAATTGACTTGTATCCGGTTTTGAAACAAAGGAGAATTTGTCCTAACATCAAAAGTCACTTAGAGCCTTATTCGCGCACCCCTTCAACTGGTCTGTTTATTGTTTAAACCCATGACTTGATTTCTGGTCTTTTTTCACCTGGACGGCAGCCCAGTCCTGACAGCAGTTTTACCAGACAATATTTTACGTTTATGTTGACTGTTGAGTGGCGCCTTCACCCAACCTGAAGTTTTTGTATACTACTGGAAATTTAAAATGTGACAGCACGAAATGAAAATAACATATGTTTATTACAGAGTTTTAATTATAATTTAACCAGCCATATTTAATAGGGCAAGGAGAAGCGTTGCGTGACTACCCAAACAACGGCTAAAGGCACACGGCAACACACAAGCCTTTATTTAATCGCTTTCCTTACACTCTAAGGGAAAGTTTTAACAGATGATTTGTTTCTCGTGTAGCTTGGTAATTACGCACTTAAATTTTAGCTGATACAACTAAGGTACCCCATCTAAGGATCACACCAGGAACACAATGCCAACATGCGCAAAAATGATACCCTATTTAAGGATTGAGACTCTAAAAAACCATACCCTATTGGGCGGCACATACCTATCGAGCCCATATATGGGAGTACCCCCCCCCCCCCCCTACGTGTTAGATACAGTATGTTGTTTACAACTTGTTCATGTTAGCTTTTGCACTTTGTTTTCTCTTGTTGAAGCAAATAAACTTGTTATCCGTTGTTTTGTTATTCTGTGAAAGTGTTCTCACTTGTTGAAAATGAGGGGAAAATAATAAGCACCCACCTCGAATAAGTGCCCACTCTTATGGGCACAAAAGTAAATAAGCGCCCAGGGCAGTTAATTGAATAAAATGTTGTTGTTGTTGCTGTTGTCAATATAGCCATTGAGAACTTAAAGATTATAATTGTTTTGAACGGTATAGTTTTGTACCCTGAAGAAGGCAACATTGCCTAAAGGTCGGTTGAAACTCTATAACTCTATAAATTCTCATTAATTAACTATGCTGCGCAGTATTGCGATCTTTAATATAGCCATTTAATGCTTTATAAAATTTCATAAAATAGCAAGGGTCAATCAAGCACTGTGATTGGTCAAACTGAGGTCTGTATAGTTCCACAATGCAAGAAGCATACGTATGGTGCGTGCATTATAATTATTGTACATATGCACGGAGCACACGTCAGATTTTTTGCCACTTTGTCACTCCAGCGATTGGCAAAGAACAGTCTCTTGTACTGATGTTTCCAGACTTTTAATTAACTTCAACTTGTCTCTCAACACCTTAAAAACTTAAACTTGACTTGGAGTTAACTTCTTGAACTTGCTTACAGCGTGACAAAACTAAAACAGTTTGAATTTTTACTTGATTGCGCTGTTGTGTTCCCTGTCGTGATCTCGTCGTGATCAGCAAGAGCACGCGCTATTAAATTACGCGTTATCTCGTGTAAGGAGAAACTTGATGTTGATTCATTAAAATTCGCACTTGTCTGAGGAGTTGCAATTGTTTATATTTTATACTAGTAATAGTTTTCACTAGAGCTGCCCCCGCTTTTGAAGATCTGTTTAACACCTGTATATGGTTTTTACTGGATATAAATACTGTGCTTACGAATTTTAAAAAAGAAACGTTTGAATATTTATTGAAGTTAACATCCATGTAACTGGTTAGCATATTTATCTGTAAATTTGACATTGAAATCTATTACAGTCATACAGTTTTGTTTTGTGAAACAGCAACGTATTGTATGTA
>NW_028145581.1:1052500-1070000 GCF_977016875.1 Pavona decussata
GTTCAATATTAATACAAGGATGATAAATGGACATGGCATGGGATAATATGCATGTATGGCAGCTAGCACACTGTAGTCAAAACTCTGTACCATGGCAATTTATTAGTGTCCATTGTAACGAGGTAGCTGTCACTGGACATTACTTTATCCAATTTAACCCCTTCCCCTGTATCCCATTCAAAGAAAGCTGAATTGCGAACCCACAACTTTCTGCCATACCCTCTAGAAATATAAAACTAAAGTGATCATAGGGTCTGGTTATATGGCATCTCAAAATATTTACAGAATAAAATACACCCATTATAGTGAAAACTTGCCATGTTATAGGAGCAAGCCTCAGGGTATGCATAAAAATTGGAGTATTACTACATTGTATCGGGAGGTTTTAAGACAAGTTCTTGTTTGTTTAAAAGTGGTCTGATCAATGATATGAAATGTGACTGCAGTAGCTGTAATTCAGAGGTGTTTGTTCCACTGTAGTTTTCTAAGTATTTAAGTTTTTGCAGACTACATGTAACTCAGTAGGACAACCTTCCTATATAATATTTTTGTATTCATTGCCTTCATATTGTAATTCATTTTGAAATTGTATGTTTGAAATGAAGGTAAAGATCCCGGTCATTTTCAATATATAAGAGAGATATAGAATTAACAACAAACGATGGAAATGACCACATGAACATGTTTATCCTCCATTTGCCGCTCACTGTTTTCAGCTTCTCAGTAAAATTGAGTAGCTTTGTATTGAATGAGGGTAATCTTTCATGAGGATGCCAACATCACAAAAGTGATAGGTCCTCAGAGAAGGCTCCTCTAGTAAATTACCAAGAACAAATAAAAACCTAATCCTGGGGGGGGGGAGGGGGGGCGGTACCTAATCATAGAAACAAGAAATGAAAAAATATATATGCAAAAGTTTAAAGTAGAACTAAAAGGATCATAAAATGGCTTTTGACAGTCCACATTTTAAAGCAGTTAGTGACCCTGCTTCCCTTATTGCGGGATCTAATTTGTTCTAAATTTCTGAACTAAAATTAATTGACAACCATTGGCCCCTTTTTCTATAGAATTTTCAGCCAGAATTGTCTTGCACTATTCTCAGCTTTGTACTCGTCTTTTCAAGAAAACTTTAACAGGGATTTCATGTTTGCTGTTTCCTGTAAACACAATACTAAATCTCTTTATAATTTGTTTTAATTGTTTGTTTTTGCAGTTTTATGCATTCTACAAACAAGCTAAAGAAGGAGTCTGTTGTGAATCAAAGCCTGGGTTTTGGGACGTCGTGAAGAAAGCAAAGTGGTTAGATTTTATTGAATTTACTGTAGCATTTTTATAGCTGTACTTCCAGAAAATCAATAACCAGCAATTTACAATCATGTCAGAAGGGCTTAAGATGCTTCATACAGCAACATGAAACTTAATTCCTACCAAATTATGCATTTTGTTGTGGTTGAAAGAAGACATGATTCAAAGCAGGTCCTTGATCTAGTATTTTTTGTTTAACTTTGTGATTAATTTTGATCTTTGTTTGTCACATGAAAGGGAGGCGTGGCATGGGCTGGGTCAAATGTCAAGACAAGAGGCCATGGAGTCTTATGTCTCTGAACTGAAGAAGGTAAGTGGAAATATGTTATGTTTTTAGCCTGGAAAACGGTTGCAGCTCACATCACATTAGGACCAATGCCACAGAGATTTTGCTGTATATTGGCCAAAACAGCTCAAATATATTTTGACAAAGAACCCCTTCTTTAACGTGAAATCGCTTTTAGAGCATTGGGGGGAAAATACAGTATGAAATGATTTCTCCAGGAAAGAACAAAGTAGAATCACTTTTTAGCAATTTTGCCAAAATTTACAGGAGGAACTTAAAAAAAATTGGCCAACTTTTTCAAGTTCTAATCCGTTTCCATCCTAGTCATCCGCAGACAAAAATGATTGATACTGTAGTTTCTGTGCCCTAGTAGGGTTACTTTAACAAAACTGAACCATTATTTTAATGTTCATATCGATACAGATATAAATGATACGTATGTATGTGAACCTATGAATGATTGGTTTAAAAAATTGTGACTTTCTTGAGCAGTTAGATCAAAAGGCAAAGCAAAACCAATAATTTATTGATGGATCAAAGTATTAACTCTGTAGTGTAGCTTAAAGTGCTAATTAAAAGTGAAGCCATGAATTTCCCACTATTACAAAGTATTGGCTCTAGTAAGGAAATTGGAGATTGCACGAGGCAGATAAAAAACTCTTCGATTCTCGGCAAGAATCCAACCCCTGACCTCTGGGTATGATTTGAATGGCATAACATTCATTTGTACCCTTCACAATAATTTATTGGTTGTGGTAACAATAAAAATTATAATTTATAAATTGTCACTGAATCACTCAACCATGCATTTTTCTGGTTGGAGTTAGCGTGACATTTACATGCATTTGCTTCAAATTCTGATTGTTGATTTTGTTGTCTATGTTCAGGTCACGATTACCTTATTATAGGAAATTAACGGTTCATGAAATTAATGTGAATTTTAAAAATTTGAGTTCAGTGCAGTTGCGTTAATTTTTGTTAACGTTAATTTCTGCATCATTAATTAAGTGGTGTGTTAATTTCTACAACCTTAATTTCCATAACTTTCGCCCCAAATTCTCAATACACTTCAGAAAGGAAAAAAGCATTACAGTCGAACCTCCACTAACGGCTACCTCTCCACAACGGCCACCTCTGTACAACGGCCACATTTTTTTTGTGCCGGCGGACAGTCCATACATAAGCTCTTGTTTAAACCTCTCTACAACGGCCACCTCTCTACAACGGCAACGGCCACTAAAGTGCGTCCCCAACTGCCAAAACAACCTCTCGACAACGGCCAGTACAGTTCTTTTTTGTAAAAAACACCTTAATATTAACTGTTGCAGTAATCGACGTATATCTTCGGAACATTACGTTTCTGTATCCATTTTAACGATTTACGTATTTTGATTGTGTTTCATTTAAATGCTGCAGTAAGCATAAATTGTCTACAATAATATAGCGAATGTTGCGAACCTTGTTCGTTTCGTCTTGTTAACATTTTGATTCAAAATATTATTTACGTTTTATTGTGTATTTTATATACATATATATATATATATAATATATTATTTAATATATAATATATAATATATAATATATAATATATAATATATAATATATAATATATAATATATAATATATAATATATTGGATTGCCATTATAGGCTACAGTAAGCATGAACTTGGCACAATAAACATGTTGTACTTTCCGAAAAAAAAGGTGTCATATTACACCCCTACCTCCCCATAATGGCCACCTCTACACAACGGCCACTTTCTTCTGTCCCCAAGGTGGCTGTTGTGGAGAGGTTCAACTGTAATTGTTTTATCAGGGTGGAATCTGCTGGTATCATGGAGACTGCATGTGAAGAACGTTCAAATTGGTTAGATTCCTTTGCTTAACCCCTATGTTTAGGGACAATTCCACGAACATTGTTTGCATTTCGGATTTTTACACTTAGTGTTAAAATACGGTAACTTTTTTCCTGTTGTCTCAACAAATTCTTTTTCTTTGTGTAAGTCGCGTAAATTTCCCTCATTTTGAAATTTTAGCACCTTTTTCGCGTTAATTTTTATTGGGAAGCAATTTTTCCTTCAATTCGCATTAATTTAAGTTGCATTTGTTTTAAAGACCTTAATTAACACAAGCTTTAATTTCTTATAATAAGGTAGTTAGAGTTCTGGGTTAGTGACACTGACATCTAAAACCATGCTCATTTGTTCTCTGTTTTACACTTGTCTGTAGGTAATGCAAAACTTGCCTGATGCAGATGAAGCAGCAGAATTCTCTGAAGTTCTCAAATCCTTTTACAAAGAAGTGTACGAAGGCCAAGACGAACAACTTCCAGCAATTCTTAAAGTCTTTAAAGATGAGCAAGCGCCACAAAACCTTGAGATCAAAGAAGACCTTATAACGTCTAATGAGCATCACGTACCACAGCACAAGAACAGCATACCAAATGGTCACATTGAAATGCTTGACAAGAACGGAGCAGATGAGGAATTGCCTGCAAATATGAATGGATTCCCACATCGAGACAGTTTGCATTATTTGAAAGGATTTCCACATCGGGACAGTTTGGACCTCAGAAACAAAGGAGACAAAGGAGCTTATGATTTGAATGGTTTGCAGTTTTCGCATGGAGTAAATCCGGTGCTTATTATCTCTCCGGATGAATTAAAGGGCTCCAACAAGATGGAAAAGGACGATGACAGTGGATTTCAAAATGAAATATCAGAAGGTTTGCAGGCTTTTTTTTTTAATCCTTTAATTTTGAATATCAAGATGCAGATTCTCTGCACTGTTTTCCAAATGTTTCTTACAGCACTGGAAAAGGAGAATTTCTCAGCCTTATCATCAGTAGGCTGCATCAGTTACTTAATATGTGCATGCAATTTCTAACAGCTCTAATTAATAGTTGAACTTGACAGTGGCATCACGAGGACATCAACACTTTTTTGTTTTATGAAATGTTATTCAGAATCATCATGGGAAGTCTCAGAATCTGAAAAAGTTTGACAGATGTGTTTTATTTGTTTTTAGTTAGTGACACAGGCATACTTAGAAAAAAAAAACCCTGAGTTCTCCCAACAGAAGTCAAACCTATGACCTCCTGATTACTTAAGTTCAGATGCTTTGCATTTCTTTTAAATATACCTTACATTGCCATTCAGATGCTAGTAGTCTACAGGATGCATGCGGTGACTATAATCTACAGTACCGCTCAAAAGTAAGTTACCACCCTCTCACCAGACGCGATTCTCGTCTCGAAAGACGAGAGTCGCGTCTGAAGAGACCAGAGTCTTGTCTCAACGGACGAGAGTCTCGTATCAAGAGATGAGACAGTTGTCTCACGAGAGGCTAAAAAACTGTAATAATTACTAAGACTTGACTCTTTCGCGAGAGTTTGGCAAGAATATCAAGTTGAATGTCAGTGTTGTTGATACAGCAAGATGCCCTTGTCACGCAGCAAGCTGAATTTATAGAGTTTGAGAATCTTGTATCGAGAGACGTGACTCTTGTCTCGCGAGAAACAAGAGGAGCTGGTAACTTACTTTTGAGCGGTACTGTATTGCAGGATAGCTCCCTCAAGTCTCCTATGGCTATAGCTCAGTGATGGGGCATCTGAACTAGTAATCAGAAGGTCATCTAGGTTGAACTCCTGTTGGGAGAACTCAAATTTTCTTTTTCCAAGTACACCTGTGACACTGACTGAAAAAAAATACAGCAACCATTTATTTACCAGGCTCAGAATATAACGTCACATTTCTTTCGCATGAAAAAAATGAATTTGTCGTATATGTGCAGTGCATTTCAACAATGCAGTGCCTTCTGATTTTCAAAATAATTACAGTCGAACCTGTATTAAGCGGTCACCCTCGGGGAATGGCTAAGTGACCGCTTAATACAGGTTGTACAGAATACATCACTTACTTGGTTAAGAAAGTTCGGCAATAAAATGGTACGACAAAGGAGCGCATGGTATTGAAACAGACTAGTAAAACGTTTACGCCACGATTGTGCAGCTCATTAGAAACTCAATTGCCTGGCATGCTATTTGTTACCATATTTAAGTGGTTTCCTTTTACAAAGTTACCGTTTAAAACAGGTCAAGACAATAGAAATCAGCTCGTTCGGACTTAGTTTTGGGTGACCGTGGCCGCTTAATAGAGGTGACCGTTTAATGCAGGTCAGGATTACAGTAATTAAGGGAAGTAATTTTCGGGACTTTGACAACTGAAAGCTTAATAGAGGGTGACCGCTTAAAATACGATGCCGCTTAATACAGGTTCGACTATATTCCTGATATCTTTGTTCTGATTGCAGTTCCTCCTTTAAGACCAAATAGCCCAGATTTACCCATATCTAATGGAAAGAATGGTGTGGTTTTAACCAGTGATGAGAGCGAAGAGGATGAGTTTTGTGACACTTTCGACCCAGAGCATCTACAAGAATTGCAAAATGGGAATCACCATGAAGGGCTGGAACTTAACCTGGAAGACACACTACAGGGCGTTGATTCAGCACAGAATAGTAATAATTCTAACAGTTCGCCAGAACGTGCCACAAACTCAACACTATCAGAGTCAGAAAATTCCGACTCGGAAAGTGAGTTGAAAACTTCACAGTTATTGACCAGTACTCCGTATGCCAAGCATGTGACTTTTGCAATAGAGAGCAGTGATTGTGACAGATCTTCTGTAGTTAAATTGAGCCAATCTGAGGCTGTTGTCAGTGAGGAGTCCATTTTAGAAGTAAATCCAGTCCTCGAGAATGGGCATGGTAGTGATGCTAGTGTAGCTGCATTGGAAGATGATTCATTTACACCTATTGATGATGACAGCCAAAGGCCTTCTGGAATCCTCAAGTCACATCACCCTGTCAGGGAATGTGGTGGCGGGGATGCCTCTCAACAGCCACCGGGGCGGAGTAATGTGAGTCGCACACGGCAAACACAGGGAACAAGGAATAAAGAAGGTAAGCATTTTTGATCATTTACCCTGGTTGGGTTTTTACGTCTTTTTGATGTAAAGCGCATTAGAGCATGTTATGGTCAGTGTGTTATGTAAGTATTTTAGTCAGTTAGTAAAAAATTAGCAGTTGCCAAGGAAAAGGAGCAGTGTTAATAATTTGAAAGAAGATTGTATTCTCGGTTTTCACTGTCACGCCATTGAAAAAAAAAAATCGAAACCATTCCATGAATGACGTCAAGAAATTGACATGGCATAGAGGATAAATAAATAAGGCATCTGTCCAAGTGTCAGGTCTGTGCGGCATTCCGTACTCGAGTTATTTGACAAAATGTTCCACATAAATTTATAGAGCTTAGTATGGAGATGCCATGTTTGTGTCCCTCTGAGGGACACAAACATGGCGGCCGGAAATAGGAAAAAACATCTGGAGTTCACTTTTGCCAGAAAAGAGGTTTGTTTGCCCTTGTGAATTTTCGAATGTTTAGATTAATATTTCTCCTCAAACTTAAATTGTTTAGAATGCTGAAAATCGCCCGAAGAGTCATTTTTTAGATATGGAAAAGCTCTGTCACGGCCGTCCTCCTGATGTCACGCACGATGGAAACTTGGAAATTGAAACTGTTCTATTTTCAATAGGAAGCACGACATCGAGCTAAGAAATTGTGAACAGATATATTTGTAGGTAATCTTTCCTTGAATGAAAGTAAAAATTTTGTAGGCCTCCCAGTTTTGAATTCTAGAATTTGGTGACGTCACGTGAAAACCAAGTATTGTACATGTCTAGCACGTAAAATTTTAGTTTACATGTAATCGACATATAAACTTCTTCCATAAAATCTTCCATAAAAATCTTCCGTTAAATCCCCTTTAAAACAAATCCTTGACATCACAATTCTCCAGCTGCACCATAGTTAACCCTAAATATTAACCTGGTTAATAAACCCAGTAGGAAAAATTGAAAACGAAAACAGTGTTGAAATAAATTCTAAATCAATTGTTTAATGAGAGTGGCACTTTTAAAAGAACAGAGCCTCCTAAGGTGGCGAGAGGAGGCACCATCCATGATCATCTCAGAGGCCCTAAGTTTATGGATCAAATTAAAAAAATTGTTTGGAAAAGTTGGTCTTTAAGGAGAGGGAAAACCGGGGAACCTGGAGAAAACCTTTTGAATCAAGGATGAGAACCAACAACAAACTCAACCCGCATGTGACACTGAGTCCAGGATCTGGACCTTGGTGATTTTGTTGGCAATGAGTGCTCTCACCACTGGACCATCCCTGCTTCACAACCATTTCAGGAACTAGAGCAAGCCACCTCTGTGATGGGGTGGGGTGGCAGGGATATAACCTTTGATGGATTACTAATATCCCATCCAAGGGTAATATAACTAGTAGTAGTCCTTGTTGCTTCAGGTTATGGAAAGTAGAGTGAAGCTTTGATGGCTTGATTTGTCGTCAGGTTTGTTGACATCCTTCACTTTCATCATTGATACCTTAGGTTCTAATAGTGTGAGTGGGGCAAGCCGACTTCCCCGAGGACACAGACGGAGAGGTGATAGCGACAGCGAAGATGAATTTACAAGTGATCACACAAGTGGCCCTGACTACGACTCAGCAGGAGATGAAATCAATGACAGGATCCTGCAAGCACTTGATAGACTACATCAGGACATGAAAAGTGTGCTGAGAAGACTTGGCTCCATGGAGGAGGCACTAATATCACGGCAGGTGGGTCACTTTTGTCTTGCTCCTTTCATTCAGAGGGGTTTAATCAACAACGTCCGGACCTTTAACACAGTAAGTTAAAATTTTAACGAGACCCACATAATGAAAACGCTTTTGACACTTTTATTACTGCACATACGTTCTGTGCATCTCGAGATAGTCGGGTTTTCTATGGGTGAATTGCCTACAAATACAGGGATATTTTTGCACAGTTTAAAACTATGCGGAGAAAGCAGAACTTAGCAAGTGCTCTTGTTATCCAAAAAGAAAATTGGGGGTAACCCTGCATTTTTCAGAGATAATAAAGCTTCATTGTGGAAATACCTGTAAAAAAATGCCATTACATTGCTTTGTATTTTACTGCTTTTTTGGATTATTGTTGCTTAATTATCTCTGAAAAATGCGTGGGTACTCCCAATTTTCCTTTTGGATTCCTATAGCCCATAGAGTCTAAAATCTGCTTTTCCCACGTAGTCCTAAACCATGCAAAAATACTTCTGCATTAGTAGGCATCGTCCTTAAAATACCCATAAATTCAGGAAATTTTACAGATGTTTGTATGGAAATTTTTGGGGAAGGTTTGCCTGGCTCCATACAATTGTCTGATGAATTCTCAGGCTTGATGGAACTATATCTTCACTATTTTAAAGCTCAGATGATGTGAAAGCTCACCTAAAACCTGGATTAGCTCAATTGCCCTTCAAAGAACTGGGCACAGGAGGTGTTCTCTACATTCTTTCTTTACAGTTGTACAAAGTTTTGAAATTTGAAGGTCAACTAATCTGTACATAAACTGCTTTCTTTATAATCACTAGGATGCGACACCCAGATCTGTGGAGCCTTGGTGGAAAGCCTTTATTCCAACAAAACCCCTGATGTTCCTCATTCTCTGGCCATTTATTGTCAACTTCATCTTCTATTACTTTAGACGAAGAAAGGTAAGTTTTCATTTCCTCAATGTTTATGTCATTTGTTGGTTACTGTTCAGTAACAGTCTTTAAAAGACCCCTATTGGGAGAGAGCAAACTGTTTTCAAAAAGAATGCTGCATTAAATTTCAATCACTCACCTCTAAGTGTAACTACCGGTCATAACAAAATCTCTGGCTCTGGTCCTCTGGTCCTAGACATTTCTCATTTGTCCATTTGTATGTGCATTGATCTGTGATAATTTAATAAGTGTAATTGTTTCTTGCAGAATTCACAGAAGACGTAATATTGATGGGGAGTACCGTAAACAACAAATACTCTGTGCACTGTGCACTTCAGCTTCATCCAACAGTATTCTAGACTTGTAAACAAGACTGTTGATATTTTCTTGTGGATGAACAAGTGGTTTGGCTGCAAGGGTTAGCCAAGATGGTTGTGGGACAACTTTCAAGGCAAAAAGAAGTGAGGGTTTAGTTTCCAAGGAAACTGCCATTCAAAAATTGACAGTTTAAGGACGGTGCCTACTTTTGTTACTGCGCATACGTTCTGCTCATCACGAGATACTCGGGTTTCCTAAGGGTGCCTACTAATACACAGATGTTTTTGTGGGGTTTAAAACTATGCGGAGAAAATGGAACTTAGCAAGTACTCTTGTTATCCAAAAAGAAAATTGGGGAAACCATGCATTTTCAGAAATAGTAAAGCTTCAAATATTTGGGAAAAATGCTATACATTGATTTGTATTTTACAGCTTTTTAGAATGTTTTTTTTTTTTTTTTTGGGGGGGGGGGGGGAGGATTCCAATATCCCTTGCAAAGATCTTCTTTTTCCACCTAGTTATAAACTGCACAAAAGTACTTCTGTATTAGTAGGTACTGTCCTTGACAGTGGAAAATTTGGGAAACACATAATTTTACCATCAACTTAGAGTTGTTAATAAAAGTAACTTGGGTGCTACAAAAGTAGCACTGAAAAAAGAAAAAGAAAAACATTGTTTCTGGGAAGGGAAGTGGTTTCCTTGCTTGAAGGACTTTTTAATAGTGTGGCTTCCAAGGCCAACTTGACACACGTCTTTCATGTCAACATGTTAAAGTCTATCCATTTGAATCTTACATACATTTTTAAAGTATACATCAATGTATTCAGTCATTTTTCTGTGATTATTTATGGGCACCTGTGGGTAATAAGGGTATAGAAAATTCTTGACCTGACTATGATCTTTACACATTCATAATTTTCAAATACCAATTTATAACCAAACATTTTCGTCTTTATCAACTCTGATTCAAGACTTTAAGGGAAGGAAAAAAAAAAAACAGGAAATATGCCTTTTCAGTTTCTCAATTTTATTGAAATCTATTTTTTAAAATAGACCACTTGAAAGTGGTCTTTCTTTCTGTGCTTTATTTCAATTTATGTAAATGAACAACTAAATGAAGAAAAGGATGCAAATATATGCAAACATAAACTTTTCCCCGCCGGCAAATGCAACGAATAGAGAATGATAACTAGCCAAAAAAACATCTTGCAAACTTAACATGTAAGTATGGGCAAGAAACAGAAAAGAATATTATTTTTCAGTCCTTTTTACAAGAGTGTTTTGTGCACTGTTTGGCTTGTTACATTTGACAATGTTGCAAAGCTTTTTGTGTGAGAATCAGTTTTGTTTGCAAGCGTATGAATGAAATTAATTTTCATAATAAAATCTATACATGAAGCCTCGCCTTCATAATGAGGTTCAAAGCAACTTGGAAAAATTTTTCATTTGCATGAATTTACGTACTCAATGTGGAATAGGTCCCTTGCCTAAAGAGGTCACATGACTAATGCCTGCAAAAGCAATGCGTTTAAATAATGATAGCAGAACAGAAAGAGTGCATCAAAATTTATTGGAAATCCACAAATCCCAAATTTAAAAGAAAATTCATCAAAGGGAGAGATATTAAGGAACACTGAGTTTTCATGAAATTACAAGGATCTGTATGGCTACCATTTTAGAGGGCATGACTTTTGCCCTCTAACATGGCAGCCAAAACTTCAACTTACTGTTGTCTTACTAAAATTAATGCTTGTCCATCATGCTCAATGTTTTTGTGAGTAATAAGATTGTAAATTAGTTATTCATGCATTTAAAAGAAATCCATTCTGGAGATTTGACCAGATATAAAATAACAAATATTTCCAAAGCAATGCAAATTTTCAAAATGCAGATCCTTTTATTTCATTTGAAACATTACATCCTAATCAGCACTGCAGCTTTAACTTCAAGGAAAATGAGGTCATGTGATCCTTTATGCTAGCTGCCTATTACATAACAGATATTTAACAATAATCCTGCGAAATCATGAGGAGTATCGCCTCATACTAAGCGAACAAGGCCATAGGTCAAGTTGGCTAAAATCGGGATATTCCGCAAGATTGAGCAGGACTATTGTTTTATTATTCAACACATTGATAACAAAGCACAGTCTTATTGCAGAAAATCTGGAAACAATCTATATTTTGCCATTTTCTCCCCAACACATGAAATGATGTATATTGCAGGATATCTGTTGCGTACAGTCAATGAATATTGAGTACACCATGACCATATTTGGGCAGTGTTACAATTTGTTGAATAATAATGATAGATAGGTTGCTAATTTCGAACCATCTAGGACACTGAAAAAGCCAATATGGCAAGTGTACTTCTCAAACTCGTTAATAATGTGTGAAGATGACACAAATGAAATCACTACCGTGAAGGAGATTTGAAAAAGTGATCTTAAATATCATGAAATTTGGTGAATGTTTGCTTTAAATTTCTCCAAAAAACATTAATGGTTTGAGAAGCTATATGAAACGCTTGAAAAGATTGTTGCATCTGCTTTCCAAACACCTCAAACTCAGTAAACAAAACTCAGCCATGCCTCGTTTTTCAAATGTACTTTTTGGTGTTTGGAAATCGGATGAAACACTCTTCCTTGTGCTTGATATAATTATATTACTTCCAAAATCCTGTTTGTTTCTGATAAATATTAAACACTTGGAGATTTCACTGAAATTGAAATAAAAATAAGAAAAGGCAGTAAAGACTTGAAGTCATTAAATATGTATGCAGTCTTTATCAAAGAAGTTGATAACTTTCTGTGCTGTATGGTGATCCAGACTGCAGTCCAGAAGTTCTTCCACAGTAGCCTGCGACACCCTGGATACAGTCTTTAGACCATCCTGTAGTACCAAGCATTCTTTACCAGGGTTAAGAAAAATACTCATTCCATGCATGTGAAATGATTATGATGGCAAAGGGGGTTTAAGTGCTGCCAAAGAGGGTAGCTGACCCACCCCACGGCCATACATAGACTTTTGAAGTTCACCCCGCCCCACCTTATCCTTAACTCAAATGTTTGATCTGTCCCTATGCCTGTAACAGGAAACATTCGGTCTGACACTTGCCTTTTTACAGGAAAGTGTTGTTTAAGAAAATATCCATACAACCCCCACTGACATTTTTTTTGATTTGAACCAGTTCCAACTCCTCTAAAAATTCCAGTCTATCTTCATGTACAAAATACTGATGGCAGACTGATCATAATGGTGGGGGTGACGAACTTGATAGAAATAAACAACAAAGGCTAGAATAACTGAAACATATTTTTAAAAGAATTTTTTTGCCCCATATTTGGGTTTGCAATACAAACCTTGCTCAGGGGCGGAACAAAAAAGAAAAGTTATTCAGTTATTCTAGCCTTTGCTGTTTATTTCTATCAAGTTTACCACCTCGGCCATTAGGATCAGTCTGCCGTCAGTATTTTGTATTTGAAATAATTAACTGATCCAGGCCTACAACAGATCCAGCACCACTCATCGGTTTGTTGCTGTGGTCTTGCAGATTTTAATTATTGTATCTTCATGTAGCCTGCATAATAGATGAAATAGGGGAGGAGCAGGGAGAGCGAGAAAAAGTACCCCCCTCCCCTTTAAACAAGTTTTCTCACTCCTCCCTCCCCCTCCCCAAGAATGCCTGCTACACTGGCCAATCTTCATACTCAACCCTTGTAAAATTTTGGGTTTCTACGCCATTCTACACACTCAGTCTCCATTTTTAAGTTTTCTGGTTGTGCTCCAAAATTCTTGAATGAATTCCTATTTGAGGCACCAAGCATAGAATACAGTTGAATCTCTCAGCAATTGCACTCATAAGCAACTAAGCAGGTTATGCATAGTAGGTGGATGTCTATCATTTATGATTGAAATCAACGGACATTGCCACTGTATACACCATTACTGATACTCCCTTGGTTAAGCAACTCATCTCAGTTGAAGAAGTGTAATAAGAAACCCTTTCTCATTCAACACTAAAGACCATCTTTTTCATCTAGCCTAACAATATACTTGAAAAAGGCATCTCTGAGTCACAGTATTGAAATGAACTGTAGAAATGGTTGATCTACATGTGTTACTTCTCAGCTGAGGGAAGTCATGATAACCATTTTGCCTCAGGGACAGCTAACTTTGAGTTTTAAGTTTAATAATTCTTTGACCATCTATACAATGAAAGAAAGAAAAAAAAGCTGAAAGATGACAGGATAGTAGCAGGGAGAAACTTAATTCTCATTCTAGGGCTACTCTCCTTTCATGAATATAAAACTTATACACTAAAAAAATAATATATTGCACATATAATAAGCCGAGGCTAGCCTATTTACAAGAAAACTTAAAAAGGGGATGATGATTCAATTAATGCTAGTTCGAGTGCAAATAGCTTTAGAGGGTAACATATATATACCCCCCCCCCTTTTCCCTTGATTATATGCCCCTGTACCCTGAGAAGGTAAGAAATTACAATCTTAGAATGAATGAAGAAGTTTAAACCCTAGCTTAATATATAGTAATACTTGAGCTACAAGGATACCATGATTACCAAGTCCTATATTGGCAAGAATGCGAAGAACAACATTGTCACTGACAGTTGAATCTTGCAGCTTCTTCATTCTTTCTTGAATCAACCCTGCCGTTGGTTTACAAGTAACCTTATAACAATGATAACAATGCATCATTATACATTTCTGCAGATGACTTGAAGGCCACCACACCTTGGGGGAACTTGCAGCTTGGAAACCAGACAACCCAGGGATTTACTCCTTGGTGTTCAAAACCCAATTAAGCTAATCCTGGGTTAACATGAACTTTCACTCAAGTTTAATTTTTTCAGAATTTTAAGGGTTTTCAAAAGAATTTTGTCCCTTCGTTTGAATTAGTAAAAATTGATGTAATCACTAAGGATGGTTGTCCAGCTTCTAATTAGCCCATTATGCTTATTCTGGACAGCCATGTACTCTTTTTTTTCCTCTAATTTTTTGTAACATAATTCTTTGGGTACAAATAAAGTTGTTGTTGTTGTTGTTGTTGTTGTTAGACTTAATCGTTCGTTTTGCCTTTAACTTATTTGGAGACCCAGGGGCAACTAGGTTAGGATGAAGGGATTTTCACGAGCAATAGATTTTGTTGTAAACTTTAGCCTATATGAAAATCCCTTCCTCCCGACTAGCTGCCCCTGGGTTTCCGAGGATGACTCAAAAAATTGACTTTTGAAAAAATTTTAGATGATACAGATGAAACCTCGGTTAAGTTTTTGGATGAGCGTTAATCGCTTAATGTGCTTGTATCGTAGAATAAACTTGCATTATTTGTTATGATATCAGTAAAATATAAGTTATTGTTGCTATGTATACTTGTACTCAGCCTTTACCTTAGCAATAGTTATCATACAATCAACACACTCCCTAGCACTGTGGGCGGGAATAAAGCTTGCCTTTCTTCCCAGGAACCTAAAAAGAAATGACAACAAACCTTTCATTTGACAATTTCTTTACCTCTTTGTTTAAGTCCAATCATCATTTTGTTTTCTCAACTTAACGTACGCTTTACCTGCTTTGCAGCGCTGTTAATGCTTGCATTTCGTTAGGTCCCATTAAAGCCGCCACAAGAATAACATAAGCTCGTCGGTGCAACTGATTCAGTCTTTGTATCCTATTAAAAAAGAGAACAATCGATTTAATATTTACAGTTACTACAAAGGCGGATTTATTCCTCAGCATTTTATTCATTCATTTCGGCGTCTTACCTTTCTACGATATCTGGGCTTATTGTAATTTGTTCCGGGTTAGCTTTCAATACCTTGTCCAGCGCAACGACCATAAACGCAACAGAGGAGAGAGGGAAAATGATCACTCCTTCGCCTGTTGTATCCGTGACTGATGTGATACAGAAGAAATATATATTTGTCCATATTTGCTTTAAATCCAAAGGAAGCAAGCTAGGAACATTTTTTGGGGATTTCAATTACCTCTGACTTTATGGTTTTGCCCCAGCAGTCTGTGAATGTCGCTTTCTTCTAAAGATTTGTTGAGTATGACCGGCCAGCTGGGAGGAGAAGTACTATCCGCCATGTTGGCTGTCAGCTTAGCACCTGTCCCAGTCTCGCTCGCCCAGTGGACTTTTTTCGGCACATCGTCGTGTCTCGTTGAAGAAGGCGAGGAATCCCCGAAGGTCAGAAAGCGAAGTTCGACCTACACGATTCATGTATCATACTACCTTGCGAAAGTAAACGACAAGCCTAGTCTGCAACCTTTACTGTTAATTTCCAGCGCCCTGCTGGTAAACAATGGAGGGACCGCTTAGAAGGAGGGACTGGGGGGGGGGGGGGAACTTTAGCTTTTTTGGATGGTTAAAAAAGTATTTATTTTACTTAACCATATCCATTCTCCTTAGAACATATCGATTCTCCTTAAAACAGGAGAATCTGTTTTTGTGGCTGCCTCCGCAAGAACTAACAGATTTGCAAATTTTTGCACCATCAAATACCAGAATCTCGTTTAAAATAGCGAAATGTGATATGTCTTAACATTAACAGTTATATTTATGTGCCATAATTCCGAGATATTTGTATGTAATTAATGACCCGCTTTGTAATTCAGTTTATGCTGCAAAAAGGTTTAATAAACGATCATTATTATTATTATTATTATTATTATTATTATTATTATTATTGCAACGTGGAGAAAGAACGTATTTCTTGTGCCATATGGGAAAGTAGGAAGAGACTTTATTGATCAAATAACATTCCACATTAATAACTGGAATAGCGGCTCCGACAATCAGCACATATGCCTCAAAGCAGCCTTTGTGCTCCTTGCTTTAGGGCTTCAAAAACCAAACGCGAAGTCCAAGGCAAAAGATCACCAAGAGGTCTTGTCTAAGCGCCTTACGCATTGGAGACAAGGTGAAATCAACAAGCTACTACGCGAAGGTAGAATTATTCAAGATCGTATCGGGAAACTCAAGGCATCTGACCCGCCCGATAGATCTAAGGTTTTTGCCAAGCTTGTGCTCGAAGGCCAAATCAACTCAGCGCTGCGCTTCCTGAATGAAACGACCAGCGGTGGTGTGCTAGCGCTAACAGACGAGGTCATGACGCAGCTAAAACAGAAACATCCCATTCCACAACCAGCAAAACTAGGCTCGTTACTCTTCGGGCCGATCGACGATGAGTTTCCGGAATCGGTGTACTTAGAAATTAATGGTGAGATGGTCAGGCAGGCTGCTTTGAGAACAAAGGGAGCAGGAGGCCCCTCTGGGGTTGACGCAAATGGTTTCAGAAGAATCCTCGCCTGTAAGTCCTTTAAACAGTCATCTTTGAGGCTATGTGAGGCAATCGCAACCATGATAAGGACTCTATGTACACAATACATCGACCCTACGACCATAGAGCCCCTGGTGGCTAGCCGCCTGATTCCACTGGATAAAGGCGAAGGCGCTGTCAGACCTATAGGAGTCGGAGAGGTAATTAGGAGAATCTGTGGAAAGTGCGTAATGATGGTCGCCAAAAAGGATGTTGTCGAGGCTAGCGGCTCACTTCAGCTGTGTGCCGGACAAAAATCTGGAAGCGAAGCGGCAATACACGCTATGCATGCTGTATTTGAAGCAGATGACACGGATGCTGTACTTCTCATTGATGCTTCTAACGCATTCAACGCCCTTAACAGAGCAGCTGCACTGCATAACATCCGCGTTCTATGCCCTGTAATCGCAGCCTACGCCATTAATACCTACAGACAGCCAGCTCGGCTATTTATCACTGGCGGTAAAGAGATCGTGTCAGCAGAAGGAACAACACAGGGTGATCCCCTTGCTATGGGTCTGTATGCCTTGAGCATTCAGCCCCTAATTACAAGCCTACAAGTAGCGTCCAGTGTGAAGCAATGCTGGTTTGCAGATGATGCCAGTGGAGCGGGCTCTACAACAGAAATTAAGAAG
>NW_028145581.1:1075000-1090000 GCF_977016875.1 Pavona decussata
GTCCTAAGCTCGACGAAATCTGAGTGGAAGGAATCAAAAGGTTTTAATTTTCCTGGCATTGCGTTTATGATACCGTCGCTTATGATCAATTAAAAACGAGATTGAGGGAGTCCAGGCGGAAGCGGAAGAATAAACCAAGAGGAGACTGACTTTGATTTTAGTTTTAATCGAAATAGTACTATTCCTTTTTACCAAACACGGCGCATAAACGATCTTTCTTTCCCGAGCACTAACTGGGGTAATCAGCGATTTACTTATAAAGCTGCTAAAGAATGGAACAGTTTAGAAGAGGAGTTGAACTCAATACCTTCTTTATCACTATTCAAAGTAAACTGAAAACGTTTTACACGATTTTTAGCTGGTGTTAGGGCTCATTAATTATCATCATCATCATCATCATCATCATCATCATCATCATCATCATCATATTATTATTATTATTATTATTATTATTATTATTATTATTATTATTACTGGTGCTATTATCGCGATGCTCGTTCTCAGGACCGCTAAATACTCGTTAGGCAACGTGACTGGCTTATTCTTCCGCTTCTCCTATCGACTCTGTTGTTTTATATTCAATAGATTGTAACGCTCTACGCTTCTGATTACGACTGTGACTCCGTCGCGAGTGAAAACCCCCTTTCATTGCTTATTTCTTCTTGGCTCTTCAAATCCCGCACAGCACGCGTCTTTCACGCAAACATAGGAGTTCCCACGAGAGAAGACGTTACTACTCGTAGTCTGCACTTTAGCATGTTTCGTAAAGGAACACAAACATATTGCGTATCCTTTTTCCTTTCAATCGAAAAGTTACGGACGTTTGTACGTCGGCATGACGACATTAGTCATTGTCGTGTCGCTTGGAAACGTGTTCTCTCTGAAATATCGTGGGCTCAGGCAATTCTCCCTCTCCTTAAATCCTCCTCAATTTCGACTTGAAGCAGAGGCAAGTTCAGTCATAACTTCAACAAAAGACTGCCTGTCTGATTCTTTGTTCAAACCGAAGAGTATTCAATAATGTCCACCTTAGAAAGGAATCTTCCAATAAAATAAATACTTAAGAGTTCTTTTATACACCTTCGGCTGTTTACAAGGAGAAATTTCTACATTTTTACAAGAGCTGCAGTATTCAGTTCCTTTCACCTCGATGTTATCGACACACTAGAGAGCATTTTCTGTATCTTTTCGTCATTTCTTAAGATGTTACACTTTACTGTGCTTATCCTGTCAACCTAAAACGAAAATCAATCAATCAATCAATCAATCAATCAATCAATCAATCAATCAATCAATCAATCAGACAGTCACTGTCAGCAAGTCAGTCAGCCAGTCAGAGCTCAGTCAGTCAGTCAGTCATTGTCAGTCAGTGAGTCGGTCAGTCAGCCAGTCAGAGCTCAGTCAGTCAGTCATTGTCAGTCAGCCAGTCAGTCAGTCAGTCATTGTCAGTCAGTCAGTCAGTCAGTCATCATCAGTCAGTCAGTCAGTCATTGTCAGTCAGTCAGGCAGGCAGGCAGGCAGGCAGGCAGTCAGTCAGTCAGTCAGTCAGTCAGTCAGTCAGTCAGTCAGTCAGTCAGTCAGTCAGTCAGTCAGGGTATACATGAAAACAAGTAATTTGCGAAGAACAGCTTGAATGCTGGATTCTAGCTGATCGCCTACAACACATTGCATGAATGTTGGTCTAGCACTTCAATGTGCTACAGATATGGGGTTTGGAATGTCACTACAAGCTAGCAATTTATGAGTTTTTCACGAGTACGTGAATGCCAAGTAATTATATTGCAGACTAACGGTACACCACATACACAGCAAAACGATACCATTTTTTTCTCTACCAACACTGTTCTAATTCAGTGTAATGAAATAGTTGAAACTGAGGTTACAAAGACTCAATGTCTACTCGTTGTTAACCACATATACTGTCCAACTTTACAGCTTCGTCTCCAATGAACAACTCTTAAGCAACCCACCACTAAGGCTTTGGGGTTTCTGCCCAAGAAGTGAAAAAAAATGAAAAGCTTCTTACCATTTCTGTTATTTCCGTGTCTAATTCTTCAAGCTGTGATTTTAAGGGTGCGACCTCGCTCTCTGTTATGCTGTGAATTAAATCACAATAATGGTCAAAAGAGAATCAAAATTTCACTATATTTTGGCGAATTCATTTAATCACCACTCCCAACAAGATGTCAGAATGTCTTCTGGTTACACTCTTTTTTTCATATAAAAATTTATTTTACAAGAGTATCGAGGCTGAAATTTGCGAAATTTTAAGAATATTTTAAGAATAAACCGGAGGCTGAGATTTTGAAAAGAATATAATTTTGTGTGTTGAGAATTTGTAAATAAAAATTATATGTTTTTAACTAAACTATAAAATTCTCTCTTTCTCTAAACGGCAAAACTAGCCAATACAACGATTAAAATCTACACTAGCCAAATGTTCGATGCTAATGACAGTTTGATCAGACCTGGACACCAAACACTTGTACCCCAATACATTCTAAAACGGAAATGGCAAACGCTATAATCTAAGAATATTCACAACAATATTTTCAGCCTAACATCGGTAGAAAAATAAGAATATTCAGCCTGGGCCGGAAAAACAATATCCTTACAAAAGAAAAGAG
This sequence comes from Pavona decussata, assembly GCF_977016875.1. Classification (NCBI taxonomy): domain Eukaryota; kingdom Metazoa; phylum Cnidaria; class Anthozoa; order Scleractinia; family Agariciidae; genus Pavona; species Pavona decussata. Next base: position 1,077,628 of record NW_028145581.1, read on the forward strand.
CGTACTTACCTTTCTTCTCTTCTAAGTGCTATTTCGTGTTCTTTATTTTCCCTTCTCCACACGTCTAGTTCCTTTTGCATGCTATCCATATCTTCCTGCAAAGGAAAAGAAGATCGGAGATGAAAAATCTCACTCTGGTTAGCTAAGCTCGTATAATACTGACCATTCTGAAAAACTTTTACTGACTTTCAGCCATAACTAAAGCGTGGTTGCCTGTGACTCTTACCTGAATGTAATCCATAATTTTTCCGAGCGGATTTGCACTTCTAGTCAATGTCTGAATACTGGTTCTAAGTTTTTCGATCTGGTAAAATAAAGAGAAAGCAAAAACAAGTGAATAAACACGTTTTGAAAGCAGCCATATAAAGTGTTTGAAATTCAAGTTAAACATAGGCTATAAGGCCTGGATAAACTGAATCAGTACGCCAGTGCGTTTGGGGCAGGGGGGAGGGGACGGTGGGTAGCACCCTGTATATATAAGATATAAAGTATGGTCAGTGTATGTGTTAAGCCATTTTTCTCTAAAGGCGGGTACAGATTTTGATTACTTTGCTCTAAAATTACGCGTGTTTTGTCTGATGGTCTCAATTAAGGTAAGGATTTGTGCAGTTATATTTTGACTTGAAAAGCATGAACATTTTATTAACCCTTTTTAAGCCCTACCAGTGATCAGCATCAAATTTCTCCTTGTAATATCAATGCTTATTCATCCCTAGCCTCCCACGCAGATGTTCTTATGGGTCCGTTACCTGTTCCTGAACGCGTGACAAACCCCAAAGAACATCTGCGTGGGGACTAATTCATCCCCTGAGGCCATGGGAATTAAGGATATGATCACCCAAGGTGAATTTCCTTGATATTTTAATAACTTCTCCCCAGAACTTTTATAAGGATAGTATGGGGGCAAGATAGGAGAATTTGTTCTTTGATATTAGGGATTACAGGGTTAAGAGGTTCTGAATAAAGTTCAACTGTAAGTGGAATATATGAAATACATATATTTGCACTGCGGATGGAAGAAGGAATAAGTGAAAGACCCTCGCAGTAATGTTTGCAACTTAAGTAGTTGTGCAAAGAAAGCTGAAAAAATTCAAGCCTGACTTTTTCAGGCTTTCCTTGCGAGGGCCATTCTCTTATTCATTCGTAGTTCAACTAAAAGCTGTGAATTGGCCAAAATCATTTTACCTGCCAGCTGAAAACAGTGGCAATTTTAACTTATAAACACAAAAAGGTGCACGAAATAAGAGAAGATTTGATGGGTAGCTGAGATTCCAGCACTCCTATCCTGCAAATCATCACTCAACTCACCTCCTTTTGTGCAAGTTCCCTTTCTTTTCTTCTTGCTGCATCAGATATGATGGGCGCTTGTCTTTCCTGTACAGGGAAAAGGAACAAAAGCATTTAGATAGACATGTTACCACAAAGTTTTAAACTGTACAAAAATATCCCTGTATTAGTAGGCACCACCCACAGAAAACCCGAGTATCTGGAGATGCGCAGAACATATGCGCAGTAACAAAAGTAGGCACCATCCTAAAGGTCAAAAGAAAACACTGGCTCAGTGAATGGAATCGTACCTGTTTAGGTCTTGCTTCTTGGTTTGCACTTCCTTCAAGCTCTTTTTTAGTTTCAAGAATTTTCCTAACCAGGCCCCCTGGAGAAACATTTCAATACATGAAAAGGTTTAGAAACAAATGTTGCGTTTAGAACATGTTAAGGGCAATTTACACGGTATGATTTTTGTCACATGCGACAAGCTCACGACAAGCCTACGACACAAATTGTTTTGTGTAAATCAAATCTACTACTCGCTTACAACTGTAGTGTACGTCACAAAAAATGTCTACGACAATCGTAGGTATAGGTAATGTTGAATGATAAGAGTTGTGTGTGATATTTTGCATGACGCGAGCAGTGCACACTATAGAAATGGCATTGCAATAGTTGTAAGCAAAAGTTGTACCATCTAAATCGGCCTGTAACTACTGAGAGTATTAAAACATCCAAAGAAAACTGGTCATACCATGTTCACCATCATCCTCAGCAGCTTCCCCTGTAGGTTCCTGCAAAAATATTAATATAATAATTAAAAGTAATAGTTACTACAAATGTTACCAATGTCAAACAAGATTACCATGCCTCTCAATTTTATTATTTGAATTCATTAAAGTCTTGATCACCAACAAAAGCAAGTCATCTCATAGAAGGTATATGTGTGGACAAATGGTGTGACTTGTCCAAATCAACTTACTGTGTCTAAATGATTTTGAATTGCATGCGTGTCTTCAACCACAAAAGTGTCATCTTCATCATCTTGATCTTTGCCGTCATCTACGATAACACTGGCAACTTGTTTGCCAGACCCAATTCTATTAAAAAATAAAAACATTTTCCAGTATCACTGCTTGATACAGACTACAGTAATTGAATCTGTTTACATTTCATTGAAAATCTCTTCCCTCTGCAGCAAGATTACAGCAATGGAACACAAGGACTAGTCAACAGTGCAAACAAATAATTTGCTTATTTCCATGAGATTCCAAAATTTTATACTTGACTTGCTGGGTATGGCAAAATTATTTCCATTCTGAAAACAACGTTTCTCCAAATTTAAAGAAAAAAAACGGTTCCTGATATTTAACACAAAATATTGCTAAATTGCAATAATTAATAATTAATAATTAATTCTATTAATTATTAATAGAACTACTATGAGCATTCAGTGTCATAAGGCAATCATGACTTGGGCTATGGTATTCAAATTATTTTATTTTGTTCCTTGCTGTGCTTTTCAATAACAGCAAATGATGCTAAGGCGTAACATTATTATAAAAAAAAATCAATTAGTGGTTGTACCAGTTCTGAAAATAGAAAAAGAAAATTATGACAACATATGAATGAGATCTTTTCAAAACAAAATTAAGACTTTTTTACTTTCCTAATGTTCTCTAATGGGATGTTAATTAAAACTGTTTGCCAAGTTTTAACTTTTGGGGTGACATGTTTTGTTTCTAACAAGTACCTGGCCATCTGGTCCTCAATCTCCTCTTGTTGTTTCTTTATCTTAGGTGGGGCTGGCCTTGCACTACTTGGTCTTGGTATGCTTCGACTGTTAGTACGAAAAACAAATCACAATGACCTCCCTTTTAGTAACAAAAAATCCTTTTCCTTAGTTTACAACAAGGGTTACAATACTATGAACAAATCAAAACTAAAAGCAAACAAAAAGTCATCATAATCAACCGATAACAAGTGACATCAAGCAAAGGAAATCATTTTATGCAAGCAAGTCATGATAACTAGTTTCAGTGGTTCAAGGATTTTTTCTCCAAACCAACCCCAAGGTGGCCATGTTGCCAGAGTGGTTGCCTCAAAGGTGTAGTGTGGGTTCGATTCCTGCTCGGGACAACAGGTTTTTCTTTTCATGTGAGGTATGTATTGAAAGTCATGTTGCACATGTTCGTTTATAATAAGTTAGAGCTGACAGGTTACAGTGTACTATTGGAGTATTCTTTAATAGATGGTTTGGTTTAAGAAGTAAGGAGCTGTACATGGGTGTCACAATGCAGAAAGTCTTCTTTCTCAGACATTGAATACCTGGTTTTGGTTGGCTGCTAGGTGCTTAATGAGAACCAGGAATCATGTCTGAATTTTAGTTACACTGTAGGTGCTATCACTATGACAAAAAATATAGCCGTTTTCGCACCTTTTTATTACTTGAGGGGGAAGCTCTTCATCATTTAACACTCCATTCATTTCTTCAGATGGTCTAGGCTGTTCACTCACAGCAGGGCCTGAGTATAAACCAAAGTGACAGTTAGGAGATCAAGATTAAAAATAATAACAAACATGTAAAAATGCTTCTTCTGAGGCTATTAAGGTGATTCCATCGAGAGAACGTTTGTAATGAGAATTTTTTGAAAATTTCTACAGATGTTAAGTACATCTAGTACATCAGAAAAATAAAATAAAAAGAGGGGGTCACTGTGCTTGTTTTCACCCTAGAGGGTTGTAGTATCTCACTATTTTCTAGGCATGTGACCTCAATATTAAAAGAGCTAGTCTTTCGCGAGAAGTGCCCACTACTTCCAGAAAGTTAGTACTGACAATGAAATACTAGCATTTTTCTTATAACAGTCCTGTAACTTTGTAGTAAAACGCCATAAAGTGGCTAAATAAATTAATCCCATGGCATAATAGGGGACATTCGAGCGGTTGTAAGCTTCCCGCGAAACATCCAAAATTGATTCTAGTAGTGATTGCACAATAATTTTTCGAAATTGAATAATGAAAAATTATTGAAACTGGGATATAACTAGAGAGTCTTATTTTCTTTAATTTCGTTGAATAAAAAATGGGGGGCACCATGCTCGTTTAGAAGAAAAGGACCATTTATTTTCCTGCCGAGCTTAACCTCAAGGAAATCCCGCAATGTTGTGCGTGCGCGTGCTAAATGACGCAAAAAATTATGCGCAGCAAGGATGCGCAATGCAATTCAGTGCAATCACCTTAAAAAATATTATTTAAACCTTAAAACATTCTCTATATTTCATCTGAAGTCTGTGAAATATAATTACAGTGAACATATATATGAATATTACATATTGTGTTTTTAAAACATGTATATGTTGTGGTTCAATTTTATCCTTGGTTTAAATTTTATTTCCCTTTGTTTTGGGGTATGGTAATGTATGATAATGAGTTTAAAACAATGGGAAATAAAAATTAAACCAAGGATAAAATTGAACAACAACATATACAATAAATTATTGTCAAATATTGTAGTGACAATTTATTGGCTAAAAGATTCTGAATCCAAACAAAAATTAATTACTCATTCAAGCCCCCCTTGGAAGTATGCAAAATGTTGATATAATCTTATTAATTTAAACCTTAATAACTTTCAGTTTAATACATACCATTGCCAACACCCTCTTGCAAATCTAAAGGGAAAAAGACAATGATAAATTTTAAAAAGACACAACCACATGTAAGTCTAGTTAAAGTATATTGACAAACGGGTTATTAAAGGACACATAGAGATCATTTATCATATTATCACTGCAGAGTGAATCAGGTAGTGAACAGGTCTCTTACTTTTTCTCAGAGAAAATACATGTAAGCCCCAGAGGGAAACCTGTTTTAATTTTAGCTCCAACATTTCCACTCCATGGCCACAGGCCCCGAAATTTCTGAATGTACCACTGGAGGACAAGGAATTGGGCTATGCAGGTTTTGTGGGATCAAAATTATCATACCCAAAATAACAGATCAAAATCAATTTTTCAACTGAAGATAACAATTTGTCAGACTTCTAAAAAATGAGACTAAGCAGCAATTGACAAAAAGAAATGTACAGGTCTCTTGTACAAGTCCTGTCTCAAGACAGGTTATAAACAGCTTTTAGTTGTCTTTTAAAAGTTTTTGTCACTTTCAGTGTGTTGTAAACTGTTGGACTATTAGTGTAGTATGGGATGATTGTTTGGTTTTATCAACAGAGTTGATAACTTTTATAAAGGTAATTTGGCAACCAAAAAGAAATTTGAGTGGTGACATTTCAAGTGTTAGCTCTGTCAGAGTGGATCAAGGAATTGTGGGTTGTATGTGGTTTATGTAATGTTTAAAACATGAGCAGCAGTGTCTTATCAGGATTTAAAACCACGAGGCGCAGATAAAACACAAGCTGCAAGTTTTTTGAATGACTTCAAAAACATTCCTGGAAAAGTGTGTGTCAAGAGAGTTCATAACAATGATGCTTTTCTGAACGTTGGAGATTAGCATATGAGAAAAACATTAAACACCGCATTCTAATAAGGAGGAGGTTTATCGGGTGTTAAAACCACTGCACGTGATGTTTTATCGACCATTTGATAGGTCAAGGGGCTTATGAATTATTAATGTATTTGTGAAACAGTGAGCAGTTCAACTATGCTATTAGTCAGAGCACGGTAATGTGGAAAAAAAGTGTAATAAATTTTCACTTGTAACTGACAAGCATACTGCTGTCTCATCAATGGCCTACAATCCTGGCTATAGACCTTGAAACAGTTTGAACTGATCTCATCCTCTTCCCCTTTTGAATGCTGCTCCCTCCACTTGTAAAACAAGTTCCATTCTAACAATGGTTATGATAAAACAACTTCAAGTCAACATTAAGTGGGGGAGAGGATGAGTGGGTAGGCGGGGTGTTTCAAAAAATTTTGACCCAGATTGTAGCTTTAAACAAGTCTGCCCACAGGTAGGCGGATCTGCCATGTGTGCAGTGAAAGTCATAGGTTTGATTCTTATTGGTGAAGTCCTTGACTATTTTTTTTTCACAATTTGGTCATGACATAAAATAAACTAAAGAAAAAATGTTGAATGTTACATCTTTCTTGTTATTTGGAGGGGAGTAAATATTACGATATTTAAAGGCATTGTGTGGTTCCAGAAAATAGCCATACACACCCCAAGCTGGGTCATAAGAAATAATATTCTGAGAAGGAGGAGGAGAGTCTCAAATCCTAAAGTTTAAATGAAAGAAAAATATGAAGCTCAACCTAAATTTCCAGAGGGGGAGCAGTGAAACTTTCTGTGGAAGAGTTATGAATATTTTCTGAAACAACACATTTCAAGGTTGCAGAGCAAAGCCCTGTGTTCAATTTCATCCCCTTAACTAGTAAACTGCTTTGTCACACACTCATACCCTCTCCCTCCCCTGATGGCCTTCGTCTCTGACCTTTAGCAGAGGAGGGTCTTGGAATGCGATTTGCAGGTACTTCTCCATTCTGCAAGTGGAAAGAGATACATCAACCATTTAGTGTTAGTCAACCATCTAGTGACATAGTACAATATTCTTATTTTATAATGTTTGGACTTGAGAAAGAACGTTCCTGATACATTACAATGACGTCATCAGACAGATTTTACCAGAAGTTCCCTCCCAAATCAGAGCAAGAAGATATGGAAAAAAGATTACTTAGCTCCATTAATTATCAACAAGAAGCCAGTACCGCTACATGTACCTCTAATTCCCCATCTATAACACTAGCTTCTCCATCAAGAGCATCAATATCATCCTCTTTCTTTGAGGCCTGGTAAAATGATACAACAAAATGTTGGTTACTGTGAAGAAATTTACCATCAAATATTACAAGGTAATCAGCACCTACAAGACTCCTTGTTCTTGGGCTTGTTTCATAAGACAAGTGGGAATTGGTGTGCATCTCACACTGGTCCACACACAATAACATTGATCAAGTATGTCTTAGGTGTGGACCAGGCCAAAGCTAAGGGATGACGGAATCCTTGTGTTAGTATTGTACCCACTAGATCTATTTTGATAGCAATGCAGGCAAAATCTAATTATTAATTGGTTTTTCTTTTTGACATATCCATACGTAGTGGCACTGAGCTCTTGTGCTTAAGCTTCTTCTTCTCTCACACTCGTTCATACTTGTGACACATGCACAAGAGCCTCTGAAATAAGCACAAGTACAAGCACAAAAATAGAAAATAGTATATTTTCTTGTGCTTTCCTGTGTTTATACCAGTTTGCACAATTTGTTTTAATAATCTTGACTTGCGTTTATATACAAGTGTGAACCAGGCTTACACTTTCCACTTTTGAGTCATCACTTTAGAAGTAATTTCCATACATCATTTACACACTAATAAGTGTACCTTATTAGTAAGTGCTCTGCACTAAACACATTAACACTTAAAAAAGTGAGTTATTTTCTTTGCGATTTTTAGGGAGAAAAGCCACATTGATGACAAGTAGGTGCCTGTTGGTTTTCCTGCAGTTCTTACCTTTTCTTTAAGCTTATCCGAGCTTCTTTCCCTTTCTTTCTCTTTCTCTTTTTCCCTCTTGGCTGAATCGTCTCTTTTTCTCTTATCTGAGCTCTCTGCCTTGTTAGAACTCTCCTTTCTCTTAGCATCACTCTGTAATTAATTTGTGAGAATTCCAAAAATCTTCTTGCCATACAACTTAGAGTACGAGGAAAGCACTGAAAGGGGTATGAGTTGGGGGAATGTACCTGATTGGATCTCGGGGTGGGAAAGGGGGGGGGGGGGGGGTGGTAGAGGCAAGGAGATTTCCAATGTGCTAGTTAAGGTAAGCACACACTGGGAGACACGCCCACCCAAAGGGAATCAAGTTGCAAGGACTTGTCCCAAATTGAACAGTTATACAAAGGGAAAAGCATAATTCTGTTCAACGTAGAACTAAGAATGCACTTGTAATACAGATTGGAGTCGACAGATTGTATGGGACAACACTGATTGGATGAATGGATCTTGGGACATGTATCTTGCATTCCACCACCCCCCAGATTTTGCAGGGGGCAGATAACAATATCAACAACTTGGCAAAGGAGAGAGAGAGCCTGGGATCAAGATTATTGAACCCACTCCCTAATCCTGAGGACTTGTCTCTTCCATTTAAACAAGTTAGAATTTATGGCAGGGACCAAAATGGGTTCTTCACATGATGGGACGGATGTCTGGGACTAGAACATGTAAATGTACCAGCATCAAGTCCCAAGGATTTGTCCCCTTGTGTATGTTGACCTTTATGCCTCATTCCGCCCCATTACCTGCTTCCCTCCACTTTGGAAATCCTGCATGCTACTTTCATACAAATACTATTATTTAAGGCTTTCATAGACAGACACCTCTACTAAACAGGCACTTGAATGTAATCCCAGCAGTTAATAAAATAGATAAAAATAAATCACTTTATTTAAGTGTCAATGTATTTAACGTGGAGCACTAATTTGGGACACTTTCCAGATCGAATTGGAATTTAGAAGTGTTGGTTTTTGAGGAGAGGGGAAAACCAGAGTGCCCGAAGAAAAACCTTTTGGAGCAAAGACAAGAACCAACAACGAACTCAACCTACACATAATGCCGAGTCCGGGATTCGAACCTGGGCCACATTGGTGGGAGGCGAGTGCTCCCTGCTCCCCCAAAGTGTCCACTTATAAGAGATTTAACTGTAAAACATTTAGCAAAAGCCATACCTGTTTTCTTCTGTCTCTATCCTTGTCATTTTCTTTGTCCCTATCTCTGCTTCTGTCTCTTTCTTTATCTTTTTCCTTGTCCCGTTCCTTGGATCTATCTCTTTCTCTCTCCTTGTCCCCACTTCCAGTCCTTGATTCTTTTTTCTTCCCATCGCTAGTAAAAGTTATGGAGATCAAGAACAGTACCAATAATTTAAAACAATTACATGGGCACCAGGTGATTTTTTTGATGCCTAATTTATATCATTAAACAATACTAATGCACTACATTGAACAATTTATTACTAACAATAATTATAGAATAAAGAACATGTTTCCGTTTTGAAACATAGGGACTATTGAGGGAGAGAAAGTTGAAGAAGGGGAAAGGGAAGGGGGGTGACATAACCACACCAAGCTACAATTATCTATTAATAATTGTCTTAATCTGCTCTAAATTGGAGCATTAATTTGGAAAAAAATTCTGCAGTGATCATTTTCTTTTGCAGTGTCTTGCATGCACAATTTAATTTCGCTCAGAATTGAGCAAGAGTAGATGTAAATCCTTTATAATCTGTATATTACAGAGATAAGAAACTGGGGTTGATAAGTTGTGAAATGTCCGTAGCAGGGTAAGATTCATATTAAGGGTGCGTTCAATTGACCCTATTCCAGAGTAGGAATACGTACGATGATGACAGCAAATCCCTCATAAGAGGTTTACTGGAGTTACTGGATCATGTCGACAGCTCTTAAATCATGTGTCAGTGAAAGTTTGTAGAAATGTCTTCCCAAATTACTTTAAAAAAATCTAACAGCTATTCCGCTTATTCTTATCCCAGAATAAGGTCAATTGAACCCAGCCTAAGTTTACATAAGCTGTTTGGACAAATTCAGTACATACTATTTCAAGAAAAGTGGACATTCAAAGAAAGCATGATCAATAAAATCGATCTTGTCGCATGTAACATATTTCACACAAATATCTCTTAAACCTTAATATCATCAAGTTCCTTATAAGCAACCAGAATTCATTGCAACACTTTAAAATAGAACTCCCTTCATTTGTTTTCAAGTGCACCAGTGATTATAGTCACACCATTTTGCAATTTGCAACTTTCAAGGTTTCAAAAGTTCTCTAATTCTGAGAGAAAATGATTTTGAATCAGCTTAAGTTCTAACGGTAGCAGTTAACCATAACCAGACTTGCTCGGGATAAAAAGTGATTAAAAATCTGGCAACCAATCACTCAGAGCAGGTATCATTCATTGATGGTGCTAGGAGCAGAAAAATAACACTGACAGCTTAGTCACTAACCTTGGTTCTTTTCCAGGTTTTTCTCCTGCTAATACCTTTTTCACGGCCTCAGTGCTGCTTTTCTATCATTGTAGAGTAACATACAACTAACTTAATGCTGGCTTACACGTGACACAAGCACTAACAAAAGCACAACAGACGTTGTGTAAACAAGAGCACACAAAATGCAACCACAACATATATGGAAATCTCTCCTTTTTTCTTGAGATTACACAAATGATTGCACCATTACCTCAACTTTGTACAACGTTTACAGAATACTAAAATAGACAGCTCCTTGGCCAATGAACTTGCTAGAGCAGTCACTAGTCATTATTCTCTTTTAAAACTTGTTCACATAATTACAGATTTTCTCGCAGGAACATGTACATCATATCCCCAATCTGGTTGAAAAAGGAAGGTGAATCTGCCGATTTTACCAGCATATGGAAATAACCTTTTCCTTACTTATGCTTACTTATGCTTATTCCCGCGATAAGGGAAGCAGAGTCACTGACTGCTTTTAAACATGGACTGTCAAAAGCCATTTTATGATCCTTTTATAGTTATACTTTTAACTCTTGTATATATATTTTTTCATTTCTTGTTTCTTGTTTCTATAATTTAGGTCTTTGTTTGTTCTTGTAATTTTTTAGAGGACCCTTCTGTAAACCACTTTCGTGATGTTGGTTTCCTCATTAAAGATTACCCTCAACCTTGTTATTACTTGTAGCTATTACTTGCATCCTTGCTTGATTTACATGTAAATCTATCTTAAAATAATACTCCAATATTAAAATATACCAAATAATATTGTTCCGTGACCTTACTTGCCAGTACCGGAGAACAAGGATTCATATTTTAGTTTGTTCAGACTGTAATTTAAGGGGGGAAACAGAATAGTTTCGTTATAAGTCAAATACAGGCTTACTTTGTTCAAAATTGCCGTGCCCATAGCTTGTAAGAACTCATTTGTTTTCTCTGGTTCATGGCCAGCCACAATTTTTGATGGACGCACAGACAGCTGTCCATTTATCATACCTGGTGGAAGGCAAACAACAAAACAGTTTAAAACTTTAAAATATTATAAGTATAAACTTATTAACAATATGACAGTCAACTCCCTCAAGGCGAACACTTCAGCGAGACTGAGACACTTTTCCAAGGCAGACAGCTACAACTGGTCCCACCTTTGCCAAAATTCATGTTTGTCTGTAACTTAACTCTCTTTAACGACATCCATGCTAACAAAGAATCACACTAAAGTGCTCAAAACCAATGAAAATGCCTGGGAACTGCGGTTGTGCCTGTGTAGATGCTCAGGTTTGGATTGGAGCTCATGTTTGCATCACTGTTTCCATAAGTCTCCATTTTCACCTGTCCACACTAAAAAAAAGTATTCTCAAAACCACACTTTTCAAAGACTCTGCCTTTGAAACAGTTTTCAAAAGTCTCTGTTTTCGTCATCCTTTTCAATCATTTTAGTGTGGATGATAACCAAAAACATATCAAAAAGTATGCATGGGACTTGTGGATGGGACCTAAGTTTATGAATCTGCTCCCTTGGGCCATGTGCATTACCAGTATACAGCTATTTCAATTAACGTTGTCGGATTAAAATCAAGCTCAAAGACAAGACCGCAATGTTTTGTGGGATTATTTTTTATGAATAATTTTATCAAAATCATCCCTGCACGTGCAGGTCATTGTACTGCTAATTACAACCTATTGTTTTCTCCAGGCATGACTGATTTTGATGAATTTATTCATAAAAATCCCACGTAAACTTTCGGTCTTGTCTTTTAGCTTCATGCTTTGAACCGACAACGTTAATTGAAATAGCTGTATAAGAATAAATGGGGATTTTACTGGGACCAACGAAATTGTTCATAACAAACAGGTGTCTGTATTGATAATAGTAATAATAATAGTCTTTATTAATTCATAAGATAAAAAAACTGCAAAACTTCCAGTTTAAAAATTACAGCTCAAAAACATTTTTAAAAATATAAAATCACAAAGCTAGGTCATATTTAAAAATTAGGTGATTAAAATAGGAACACTTCACTCGATCCATGTTCAATTCCTTCCGGCCG
>NW_028145581.1:1092500-1172031 GCF_977016875.1 Pavona decussata
GTACCCTTCAGAAAAGAACCAGTGTACCTCGGTAATGATGTCATGAAGAAATCGGAATGGGGGCTTGCTCAGCAATTTCTCCGTTAGAGGAGGCTTCTTTATGACCTTTCCTAACGTGTCTTGCGTTTTCTTGGCTATTTTAGAATCCATGAGTGGTTCTTCTTTACTGCTACCCTAGCAAGATTACCAACAACTGCAGAAAATTGAGCGAAATGCTAAATTGTTTTCCGATGATTTGCCGCCATGATTGGAGCAGTTTTTGATGGGGAATGTAACACAGACCATAATGCAACTCGGCTTAGCGGGTTCGGCATACATCGATTTTTACGCGGGATGCCCTGAGGGCAGACCGTGTCTAAAAATTGGGCTCGGTATCTTTTCTTTTTTTCTTTTTTTTTTTCCCCTTCATGGTAGCCTCAAATTTGCACATTAAAGGCCCACATTCACCCAAGATGTATTGCGCGCCGAGGAACAGTTTTCATATATGAAACCCCCCCCCCCCCCCACATTTTATTTGAGTGGGAGTCGAGTGAGAAAGCAATAAGCGATCACGAATATTCTTTCCCTCCAGCACGAGTCGTAAAGGAAACCCGCATGAACCGCTTGAGTTCGTACAGCCAATAAGATCACGCGTTTGAGCAATACAGGATTTCAAAACAAAAACAAACGACCGCAATGACTCTTGGGTGAAGGTGGGCCTTTTGTTCTGATTAGAGACTTTAGGCATCGACGACGGGAACGGCAACGGCGACGGAAAAACCGAGGAAAGACTGAGGAGAGGACGCAGTTGCGTCGCGAAATTGGAAACAGTTAAGCAGGCGCAATACGACGACAGCTTCCCTCGAAGAGGATTAAATAGGATGGGCGCTTTCCATTCACCAAAAATTTTCGATTTGAATTTTCGGGAATTTCGGTCTCGAATGGAACGGGCTTATTCTCGGTCGGTTTCCACTTTTCGGGAACAGCTGAAAAGGTTGTCCTAAATTGTCGAAAATCTTTTCCGGAAAAGATGCTGTTCCGTTCGATTCCCACCCGAAATTTTCGAAAATTTCGTCGAATTGAAAGCACCCATCAAGTTTTCGTTAAAAGAAGTCAGAAATCGATTTTAATAATGAAATAACCGATGGAGAATTTTTACTGCTATTAACGAGAACATGTTTGTCGGAGTTGCAGTTCTCCGATGTAAACAATTCAGACCATTTGATATATTTTTAGATCGTAATAACAATCACCGATATAACTAGAAATAGCGACTAGATTTACATTAATTTACTTCAAATGTTCTGCATCGAAGGCTGGGATTTCAAGAAACACTTTAGCAGTGCGAGCACGCGTGAGAATTTCGTTATCTTTACATCTAAAAATTTGAACTGAAAACTACGATATGACACAGTGGTTTGTGGTTTGGATGCTATTTTGAGCAACATAGACTTTTTATTTTTCTCCAGCTTAAATGTAAATTAAAAGTTCTAGTGTGTCTTGTTTTGAATAAGAAAAAGTAATGTTACACTGACGTTAGAGAGAAACATCGATGATTAGTGTCAGACTCGCAAGTCATTTCTAATTTTGCAGGCATCGTCACTAGCTTTCTGTTTTGAAACAGCCGACTGATGAAGTTATTATAGTTTCCGAAAAAATAAAACAAAAACTCAACGCGTACTTTACCTGCAGTATCCTTAAGTGCCAAGCGATATTAAAAATATCATTTTTTCGGGGCGAAACGAAGGTAAAATATGTGAAATGTTACTCACGTTTTCGGGCAACGCCAAACGAAGCTTTCTCACGTCGGGCCCCGGAACAGAACGTCTGGATATTTCCCGCCAGACATGCGCAATGTGACATTTGGGTTTTCCCTCACAATCTCACGTCGCCGTTGCCGTTCCCGTCGTCGATGCTTAAAGTCTCTATTGTCTTCAACAAAACCGGCCCAATCAAAATCTATTATCGGCGAGAATAACTCCACTGTACGCTACAAAAAAAAAAAAAACACAAAAAAGGCAAGGTTTATATTTGTAAGTGAGCATGCGCATTTTGCTAATTCAATATGGCGTGATGTTCGTGACCTCCGTACTGAGGAAAACAAACGAAACCGAGCAGAAACGTCGACAACGTGAAATAAGGTACTAGATAAGCGAGGAATCGAGGAAGAAAGCGAGAGCGTTTCATTAGATACCGGAACTTCCAAAGGAAAGACTGTTGTTGCTCACGTTACGATGATGACATGGATTACCCCTCCAAGGGAAAGAAACCTCTGGATGAATCCTCAGTCCGATCACTGGTTTAGAATGGCTGGCAGTACCTTCACCCCAGAGCAGCTGTAGCAATGTAACATGCGCAGAACGATCAAATGTTGCCTTCTAGGCAAGCAGGAACGTTTACGCGTTCCATTTCAAGGGCAAGGTGCCGGTTTTCGTCCTTGCCTTACCGATATTTTCAAAAACGGAACAACACCTAAACGTGGTCCCAAAACCGAAAATTAAATTGGCAAGGTCAGGTAGCCTTTGACAGTTTACACCACTCAATTTACCCTTGCCTTGTCTGAGGTGAACATTACCCTTGCCGGTTTTACATCCTTGCCTAGCCGTTTTTTTCTGTAGTGTAAATGGGGTTTTTGTCACGAGGGAAGGGACCCCCTCATCCCTACCTGTGTGACGTCACCTGCATTAAATTCTACTCTCTCCTAGAAGGGATGTTTTTGTCCACTATTGTGGCGGCCATATTGTTTACATGTTTTAGACTCAACCCTCAACGCTTTCAGCACCTGCGAGGGTTTTGGCGACCAAGTCCGAGTTTCTCTGATTTATTTAATTCGTGCTGAATCCGATTCAAAACGCAAAAAGAAAAAACTGGCCGCCTCTGCGCCTATTGAGCTTCATTGTTTCGTAAGTGGCAAAAATTTCAGCATTTTAGATTATGCTAATTGATAATGAACTGAAACACGCTCCAATGTAAAGATATTTTATTTACTTACACAATGGTTGTTCATGATTTTCGTCATAGATGAACTGGGGTGACCAAACATTTATTCAACCATGCGCACCTCAGCTCAAATGGGTTTTTAAATTCTAACGGACATTTCGTTTGCTGCTTTACGTACCGAAAGGACTTAAATTTGGAACGAAAGTTGGTCTCTAAAATGTCAGCCCATGCACTAGTTTCCCAAGAGTTTACCAGACTTTGCCTGGAACTTTCGCGGACAGTTTGTAAGATTCACCTGAAAGGTTTTAGGCATGAAGTGATAGTAAAGACCTCGCGTAAGTGCAAGTCCAAGAGTTGTACCGTTGAAACCCGCCTAAGAATATATATAGGAATATATCATAGCAATGTCTATTGAACAAGGGAGAAAGCTTCCATTTGGTTGATTAATGCAATATAGAGGTGAGTTGCAAACGGATGTCAACAGTTGGATTGCACAGTTTGCCGCTGTTCAAAGCTCGTTTTTCTATCATGCTCTAAAGCCACATAATTTGCTTCCCCCCTCCATTTTCCCGCAAGTATATCAGTTGCGCAACGTGCAACGAGTAGCTTCAAGGTAAAATAAAAAGAGACGAACACAGGAACTGATCGGCGAATCAGAACTCAGCGCGATATTCAAAAGACCCTAATGATTTATAAATCCCTAAACGGCCTCGCTGGATCCTTGCTCCATACACTTTCCGAGTTTAAGCTATTCCATTGCCACGAACCAATTATCTTCGTAATAGTTTTCGCTATAGCGGTGCTGTTCTGTGGAGAAGTCTCGGTCCCTGAAAATGTGAGGCAAGCAGGATCTCTGTATGAATTTAAGAGACGTTTTTATAATTACTATATTAATCACTGAAGGCATTCATGGCCAGGCGTTTTATTAGTAAGTGATTGACATGATATGTGGAGATAGCAATCACAATTCTAGAATGTTTTTTGCATTAGGTTATATCAGTCTGTAACCTGAATTTCCGTGGATAAATAAAGATTATGTTATGTTAATGTAAAATAATTTCATTGTTTACTGTTTAACTTGTTCTTAGACAGTCAAACTCAAAACGCCGATTATATTATCGGGAAAGATTAATGAACTGCAGTGTGTTCACTGCCAACTGCTTGTATTAACTTGTATTTTGGGTATCTTGATTAAAGATTCAGTAACGATTGAAACTTCCAATTTTCCGGAACTTATATTTGTAAAGTTACAGTTAGTAGTCAACACCAAGAAACGATATTCGTTAACGTGGAACTATACTAAAGAGGATTGTTTCTTCATGTTTCTTATTGTCGTTTATTTTTATCCTTTGCTTTAGATAATACGCTGCTGTAAATCTCGAATCAAACAACCTCTTCCACCTACGAAAGAATAAAAAATAACGTGATTTTACACTCGGAAGAGACTTGAGTGATGGCAAATGTAAGTATTAGAACATTATTTATCTATTTAATAAAATCTTAAACCGTGTCGGACTCTGACTTAGCCGGAAAAACTTTAAAACACAACATTTATCAAAAACTTAGAAAAAGACAATTAGCCTGCGAAGCAAGCGATCCCGTACGAACGAATTGTTCCGCATTCTGGGAGGCGCGCCCCACTCCCACCCCCGTCCGCCGATTTTTTGCTCTCGCCCCAATTTTCGCGCGGTCAGAATGCGGAAACTTCGTTCGTACGGGAACGCTTGCTGCGCAGGCTAGCCGAAAATCTTCGGCTTTCGTCGATTTCAAAAAGACTAATAATCGGGTGCTAAACGGCACTTACGAAAGATCACCGAGCAGAGCGAGATAACGAAGATAACAGGGTCCAAAGACAATTTTTACTTCCGCTCTTCAAAACGGGGAAAATTTCGCTTTTCTCTGCCGGGCAATTTTCTGCCTTTTACTTTTTTCTATTGTTCTTTTTGCGCTGTTTACCCCATATTTCCCTAACACGTCGTCTTTTCGTTATCCTGGGTTCCTTATTGTGTCGTATCTCTAACCTAAACCTGCGCAACCTCCAAATTTGTCGTGAGCTTTCTTGTGAGTATTTCGTCTATGATCATCTTGTGTGTAGAGAGCGGTAGACTGCTTGCAGATCCCCTTTTATCTTAAGATCCCTCGAGGGTTGATCATTCCGTCGAAGGCGAGCTACAATAGGGTTGTGAACGAGTAGGGGTTAGGGCGAGACGCTTTCGTCTGGTCCCAATCCTCCTCGTCCCAATTGTTCGAAGCGTGTTTCCACTACACAAACTTTGAGAGCAGGAGGGAGATAGAAACAGATTGCAAGTAAGAAGGGGAAGCAATTCTCATCATTACGATGATGATGATAATAGTAATAATAATAATAATAATATTGTAAATGGTTTGAACCCAGGAGTCATGTCATAAGTACGTAAATTATGATCATCCGGGTGAGCGTAGTCCTGAGAAGGACTGCTTGTGGTGACTTTGACTGACGTTTCGACAACCTGAGCGGAAGTCATCTTCAGAGTCAAGTGAATTGTGGAACGTCAGTAGGTGGTATATACGTGTCTGGTTGTTAACCTGATTGGTCAACGAAGTCCAGATGTTATTGGTCGTTTGTCAGTAAGCCGTGATGTTATTGGCTGTGAAGACTGTAAAAAGTGATTGGTGCGTTTCGATCCGTCTTTTGTTAGGCAAAAAGTCCGTGGGTCTATTGTTAGTAAAATGTCTATTGTTTGTCTGTTTCGTTGTTGTTGTCAATAAGTCGTTTGTATGGTGCAGGTAGTTGTAGGCAACGGTTGAGTGGCGATTGTTCTAAGTTAGTAAACCAGCTTTCCAGAGTGAGTCGTTGATAGTAATTTGTGCAGTAGGTAATGCACTTGGCAGAGTCCCAGTCGATTCTGTGGTTCGTTTGTAAATGGTGCTCAGCAATGTGATTGTTGATATCACCATTTCTAGTTGCTCGTTTGTGTTCAGTCAGTCGTACGTTTAAATTTCTGCCGGTCTCACCAATATAAGTGGCCTGGCAGTCGCAGCATTTGATCTTGTAAACTGCTCCCTGTCTGCGGTTCGGTTCGTCTTTGTCCTTTACTTTCGCCAGTAGTTGTCGTAAAGTGGTTATAGGTTTGTGAGCTACACGGATATTGTAGGGTTGTAGAATCCGTGCGATAGTCTCAGAAGTGCTCCTTACGTAAGGTATAGTTACAGTGGTTACAGGAGTCGCGTTGTTTGTGACGTTAGGTTCAGTGTTCTTGTGAGTGTTACGTCTAACAAAGTCCTTGTTGTAGTTGTTCTTGTTAAAAACGTTGTCTAAGTAGTTGTTTTCGTCTGCGAGTCTGTCAGGTGAGTCACAAACCAGCTGTGCCCGCCTTGTTAAGGTCTGTATAGTCGTTGCTTTGTGAGAAGAAGGGTTGTAGGATGACTGGTCCAGTAGTCCGGCTGTCAGTATGTGTTGGTTTCCTGTAAACCGTAGTACTTAATTTGTTGTCGTTGTTGTTACGGGTAACTAAGCAGTCTAGAAAAGGTATTTTACCATTTTCTTCGATCTCCTTGGTAAACTGTATGTCAGCGTTCTGTCTGTTAAGGTGTTCGTGAAAATCGTCGATTTCGTCTTTGTGTACTGCTGTAAAGGTGTCGTCTACGTACCGTAACCAGAGCGGTAGAGTCCGTTTGTAGGTTGCTAGGGCTTGTTCCTCGATGTTCTGCATGACAATTTCTGCTACAACAACAGAAACTGGTGAGCCCATAGCTGTTCCGTGTAACTGTTTGTAGTGCTTTCCGTTGTACTGGAAGTACGTGGATGTTAAGCAGAGGTTCAGTAAGTCCATTAAGTCATCTGTAGGCAGTGGCAGTTTTGTCGTGGAGTTCTCGATGGCGGTGGAGGGTTTCGTGCGCTCCACTTGGTGCTTGTCTTACTTTCGCGCTTCCCGAGGCCCGCATAGTCGTGACGATCAACCCATCATGCACTCAACAGGCATTGCACACAGATACAGTCCTGCTCACTCGCGCAAAAAAATTGTGCAAGTGAGCTGAAAAGAGCGAGAATTTTTTTCTCTCATTGGTTTAGTACCAACTTAACTATCTTTTTCCGCTAAAATAATTTTGCCAGATCAAAAATAATCGGTGTATTATATCATGGGTTATAATCCATCAAATATTTTCGCTCGCGCGCGATTGGTCTAAACACCTCACGTGACCGAATATACCCCACCTAAAACTGGGGAATATTCGATGACATTCCCCAAGTGATATTCCCCAATTTCAAAAACTTCAAGGCGCGTCACGTTTACAATTGAAATTAATGTCAAGATGGGGGAACGGTTTGCTTTTGGGACAGAAGGAGAGGTAAACCTGCTGGTCGATAAAGCAGTATCAGAAAACAACATACTCTCTAAACGTTTTTGACGGTAAGCTGTTCTTAAACGAAATGTTCAAGTACTCAAGCTCGTTGCTACATGAAAAATATTTGAAGGATAATAACCACAATAGCCTCCATTTGGCTTTAAAAATATGCTCAGATATTTGTCCTTGGACATTATCTGCTCCTCAAAGGCCTTTCTGCTCCTCGAAGTTCACAGTTTTCCTCGAGCTTCGCTCTTGGAAAACTGTTCGCTTCTCGGAACAGATAATGTCCGCGGACAAATATCTGAGCATATTTTCACACCAAATGGAGGCTATTGTTTATTTATCGAGATTCCCAACAAAATCCAAATCAGTTTAAAAAAATGCATGGAATACTCTTAGACGTAATTTGTTTTTAGCAACCGATAAATGTTATTGTATAATTAAATTGAGCTGCTGGAGCTGTTGTGAACTTATTTTATTAGTAAAAATCAAACGAACATACATAACTTGTTTTTTTTTTTTTTTGCTTTTTGCGAAACATTTCCTACCCTCCCTCCCCACCCACCCCCCTCAATTTGACCCCTCCTTTGGCAGCCTCGTTTCGGTAGCACTGTGCAGCCTCTCCTTCCACACTGTGCAACCTCTCCTTCCATGCATTCGAACAACTCCAATATCTCAAAGAAAATGGCGGGGTCTATTTTTGACGTGAACATCTGAAACATCGCTGTATTTTGCAACTATAGCAAACCTCCAAGCATCCGTTTTGACGAATTTTAAATGCTTCAATCATAGGGGAAGTTACTTTGTCGTTCTGTTTGAACTAAAGAATGGATTTTTCAGAAATCCACGAAGGTAAGTTTCGTGTTCGAACATGACAAAGCGAGTGCGACACTGCACACCTCGTGGGGCCAGTCGGCGAAACGTTTATTTTCGCTTCCGCTTACGATTGCAATATTAAGTGCTTCATCTTCTATACGTTTGAATATCGCTATGATTGCGTCTTTTTCGTTAAATGTTTCCTGTACATAAACCTTTTCATTAGGTTTGGATTTGCAAATTGACAGTTGGTAAATGCATGTGAAGTCTTGAATTTATTTTAATTTTAATGCGAGGTTAAAGTTCTTATAATCATCGCCCCAGCGCATAAATTTTATCGCAAATAACTTAGAATTTTAATTTCTATTTGTTGCTGTGATACTAATGCAAGAAGGAATGCTGATGTATAGAGTCGGGCCCAGTTGTAACAAAAAAATATTTGGTGGCAAATGTACATGAAAATAATAATAATATCTGACTTTGAGGAACACCACCTCGTGGTTACACGTAATGAAATATTACCATTGGTTGCATTTAAGTGTGGCCTTGTTACCAAAGAATATGACTTAGGTAACTTTGAAAAAGATTCACTGCTGTGCCATTAGGAAGCTAATGTAAACTACCCTTTTATGGAAACTTGGAAATGTTTATTTCCCTTACAGAATAACTCTTTACCAGCATTTTTTCAGTCAAGTTAGTTTTTCAATGGAAGCTTGCTTATCAACAACTATGTTTGCTAATGTTTGTAATACACTCATTTTAGTTGGTCAATGGTATCTTTGTTTGAAGACAGAACATATCATGTTTGTTTTATACCTAGTTAGGTAATGTTTTTTTTTATGATGTGGCCATACTGAAATGCAACCAGTAATTATTAAAATGTATTACGCTGGTTTTGAAGCCCTGCACTTTAACTAAAAACACAAGTGCCAGACTATGCAAGAGAACTCTTATGCAGTTACATAGTGGGTTGCTCTTTTAGATCAACATTGCAGAACTTACATGTATTTGTTTCAAACACCAAGAATTTCATAGAGAGAGAGAGAGCATTAATTTCAAATAGCAGCCCTAAGACTGTGGAATTTTTCCCCTTTTTGCATTCATTTGTCAATTTCTGTTAATATAGTACATGTACAGTCGAACCTGTATAATTTATAACGGCCCTGTATTAAGCGGCCACCCTCTATTAAGCGGCCAGTTTTCAAAGTCCCGATTGTTTGCTCATACAAACGCTGCATTTGTTACCTGTATCAGGCGGCCACCTCTATTAAGCGGCCGCGGCCACCCTGTGGCAGTCCCATGTTTATCTTTCTTTGTTATTTTTACCTGTATTAAGCGGCCACCCTTGAACGGAAACTGGGCCATATGTTATTTTATGCGGTATTTTATCGTGTGTAAAATGCGATCCAGCATCACTATAAAGAAATAACATGTGCAAAGCTACTGTAAGCTGATACTCGGCCGTTTAATATAGTTAACGCTTTTCAGACGTCCGCAATGTGCTGAAGTACAGTACCATATCACGAACGCTAAAAAAGTTTGTTTTGAATATGCTTCACTCTTTAGCAAGAAATTCCTCTTTAATTAACTTGCTCTTCAGCCATGTGACATTGAACATTGGGCGTAACAATTATGAAATGACGGAGTGAGATATTTTGTTGTGAACTGTAAGTCATAGAAATAGAGCACTCTATACCTTAGAAGAGTAGAGGACAATTTATTGTATTAATAGTACTTTTACACAATGTTACGTATATTATACCGTTAAGTTACAAGTTGGCAATGAACTTTGTTTAAAGTATTGATCTCTTGAAAGAGTGTTAATTGTCCTTTTGTTTCCTTGCATGAAGTGTTTTTGTATGATACGCCATTAAAATTGACATTAGACCACGCCCAGTGAGTATTTTTAGTGATCCTGTATTAAGCGGTCACCTGTATTAAGCGGCCAGTTACTCAAGTCCCGAAGGTGGCCGTTATATACAGGTTCGACTGTAGTTTTAACTGCTCGGTTAAGAGTGAAGACCATTTTACGAAATACTTAGTATAAATTCGAGACACTTTTAGCACATAATGATGTATTTTCCGTTTAGTATTTCAAATGTTTGATAAGAGCATTGAAACATTATTGTATTCTCCAAATAGGGGTATCAAACACAATGACCAATAAAAGAAACTAAGAATAATGAACAAGTGTTCTTATGTCATTAACTGCATATTGTTTTGGTTTTTGAAACAGATGAACTGGGAAGTCTTGGAGTTGACTTTGGTGAGTCTTATGCTTTATTTTTGCTATAAATATTAACAGACATTTACCATATTATTTAAGGTGGATAAGAATAAAGACCAGGAAGAGTTGGTAAAGTGAATCATTGCGACCTGTGGCATGCAACTTGTCCAAGAGGCATGTCTCTGGTTAGAATTTAAGGATTATGATGTGAATTTTTCAGCAAGTGATCTTCCCCACTTTTTGTCAAAAACATGAAGCCATTATCTTTCCAGCCCCCTTATTCTGTTAATGCACTTTTGTAATTCTTAACTTCTCATGAAACCCTAGTGTCAAAAGAGAAAGAAAAAAAGAAAGAATGAAATCAAGGTTTTTTTGTTAGACCTGCTAACCTGTGGCATGAACGGGAAATTCTTTGTACCTTAGAACATGGGATGCGGGGACCAAGACCACCATTCAGACATCATGGACCACATCCATTTCCTCCTTTTGGTCCTGGAGGACCACATGGACCTCGCATGCCGCCAGGAGGACCCATGCCAAGACACCCGGGTCCAATGATGATGGGACCTCCAGGGCCTCACCCACGAGGTCCCTTAGGGCCCATGATGCGTGGCCATATGCCTGGCCCTCATGGGCCACCAGGTCCCATGGGGATGCCGCCAGGGCACATGAGACCTAGGATGCCACCAGGAGAGCCCGATGGTCCCCACATGTGGGGTGACAGGGGCAGGGGGAGAAGACCCGGGAAGTTCCCGCCTCAGCGGCAACAGAGTAAGGAGGGTCCCAAGGTGAAGAAAAGCCCAGCTGTTGAAAAAACAAAGTAAGCAACCTTTTAATGTTTTTAGTGTTACATACATGTAATACACCCTTCTCCAAAATGGCGGCAACAGATTTGAATGAGTTAAAATTGAACTGAATGAAAAACTGATACCAGCACTGGAAAGAGCACTTTTACTTTAGTAACCTTGCAAAGTTTCAGCATATTAGGTGTTATATCAGCTTAGCAAATGTAAGAAGAAATTTGACAAATTTACAGACGTTTGTATGACTGGGGGTATACGTCATACCCCCAGTCATACAAACGTTGGTAAATTTTTCATTTTTCAACTTCCCTTTTCTCAGCTGATATTACAGCCGATATGCTGAAACTTTGCTGGGTTACTAAAGTAAAGTGCTCTTCCTAGTGCTGGTATATGTTTTTTATTTTAACTTAGTTGAATTTTCGGCCGCCATTTTGGAGAAGGGTCTATTATTGTAAACTGTGGTTTTGTGTAAACACTGGTAGTTAAGTAAATGCGCTAAACATTTTTTGAGGGCATTGCTACAATATATTCTTTTTTTTAAATAATTTTTTGGCTAAGTTTTGGAATTGAGGCCTGAATAAATAAAGATGGAATTATATGTGCATTTCTGACATGATAACCAATCATGAACCGATCTGGCGTTAATTTTGAGCTATTGGGATTTTATCCGTTTAAGCCCTAACAGTGACCATCATCAAATTTTTTCTCATAATATCTGCTTATTCAACCCTGGGGTCATGAGATTTAAAGATTGATCACCTAAGGTGAATTTTCTTGATATTTTAGTAACGTCTCCCCAGTACTTTTTATAAGAAAGCTATGGAGACAAGATAGGAGAATTTGTTCTTTGATATTAGGGTTTAAAGGGTTAATGCCAAATTCCCCCTCTTCATAGTTGTGACCAAGCCATTCAGTTGTGGATCTCAGTGATAATGACTGTAGATTTGTACAATGTAAACTATGTGGTTTATTTGGGATAAAATTGAATAATTATTATAAATATGTTTTTACTTATTTAATATTGCAGACATGAAAGTTCTAAAGCTCCTAGTGGAGAAACACCAGGACCAGCAGCAAAGAAGGTGACTGCTGTGCAAGTCAACATTGTATCAAAAAATTAATTATTCAAGGATTTGTTGTGCAAGCAGGCAAATTCTCACATTAATAATCAAATTATTTTAGACATTGCAAACATTGTGGAATTCCACAACTTTTGTACACAAAAAAGCCTGAACTGTACTTTGCTGTTATACATGTACAGTGTAAAGCATGCAAGGAATTAACGTGAGCACAAAAGAAGTGTAGGGCAAAACATGAGCCACAGGCTTGAGTTCTCTTGTCAATTTCCTTGCATGCTTACATGTAATAACAGAACAATGCAGAGTTAGGGCTTTTTTATTTGTTTGGAATATACATGTGTCTTTACTTAATATTCACTTCAAAGCAAGTTTAATTCTTAGCTTGTGTATGTACCTGGAATGGTGTCATGGATGAAAACACAATTGCATCAACATTGTGTTGTGTTTTACAAATTTTTTTGAGGAGAAGCTAGATTCCTTAAATAAAAAAAACACCACTTAAAAGTGTTATGTGTGAAATTTCACGTTTGGTTCACAAAAAGGAAAGATTTGTAATAAAGCTACAGTGGCATCGTTTGTGTACTTTTTTCTCTTACAAGGTACACTGTATGCTAAATTTCAATGAAAACATATGTCGCTATATTATAGTTCATTTTATTAACTTTGCTAAAGCCCTGCATATTTTTTTTATGTCACCAATACTTTCTATTAAATTTTTTTATCAACAACTGCAACAATTTAACATGACTGGTTTTTTTTTATCATTTTGAATGTGAATTTCCCCCTATTATCCGCTTTCACATAGTTTCTTACGTGCACATGTACTTTTTATGGGTTGCAAAACAATTTTAAGTAATGTTTAATATCTTGGATTCCATTTCAGCTGAGAAAATCAGAGGATGAGTTGGAGGATGTTGATGAAGAAAAGTTGTTAAAGAGTGATGATGAAGGCGAAGGGTGAGCAAAGAAAGTTTTAAAATTAATTATTTATAACTGATTATATTTAGCTGCACCTGAAATTGGTTGAATCTCATCCTTGGCTTCTCTTTAAAGTGCCCATAACGGAATTTTTTTTATTTTCTCATCTGAATCTTTACATTACGCGAAGAACGTCCGCGAAAAAATGTTTCGATTTGCATGAAACGCAAATTTTTTATGAATTTTACAAATCTTTAAAATCCTATTTTATTGCGGTCCACCCGCCCCGCTGATGAGAATGCCGACGGGCTCACAATAGGGCCACGTGACATGGTCTGTGACGTACATTCAGGAACTCTCGAGTCTATGCACTCACTTGACCTTCAGTAAAGTACATTCGCGGCAGAAAGAAAATCGTCAGATTCACCGGTAGGAAGGAAAAACTTAGCTCCAAATAAGTATATTCCATGGCAGAAAACTTATCTGACACGGAAAGTGAGCAAACCGCTGAAGAAAGCAGCTAGGACGAATTTGAAAGCGTCGAAGTCGAGGCGATAGATGGCGTCCACGAAACAAGTAATACGTGTGAAGATGATGATACACTCGAACCGTACGCGGACGAGCCGATAGCAGACGAAGAATGGCTAAAAAGATATCGCAAGGAACAAGAGGAGAAGCGACGACTCGAGGAAGATTTAACGAAACGCTCGGAGAATAGAGTGCGTGTTAGTGGATGGTAAAGTTCTCACCTTGCATTTTGCATACGCGCTCTTCATTATCATCTGTCAAAACTATGGCCAAGTACTCACAAACATTCGAACGAATTATTTTCCATGTAGATGTACTTGTGGTAACTGTAGCCGTGATCTGCTAGCAAATATCAGCGAGTGCTACTGCTGCAAGGAACTCGAAGGCAATTGGGAAGCGCTGACTAGCGACATTGTTCTCGCGGAACTGCAGGAAGGACACGTGTTGAACTGTGATAATAATAGCTTGTCTCGTTCTCTGAAATTTCGGCCGTAAATTTAATTGTAGGATGGAAGTTGTTAGCTTGTCCAATGAACAGGTTAATTTCCTTTTTGTCACTGTCCCACAGTTTACAAAATCCATTGTAACTTTGAGGCGCATACGTCTTGCGAAATGTGCGAAGTCTAACAAGAGTTGGCGTCTAATGTAATTCGTGTCTGTCACCGGTGTCAGGACAAATTTGAGCCCTTTAGAAATAGAAATAACGCTAACAGGCTGTCGCTAAGTTGTTTGTTTGAAAAATTCTCTCGTGTTTTTCTCTTTGTATCTCAATCCATTTTTTTGCCAATTTTTTTCTGCGCTCTTTGCGCTTGTTATTTGTTTTGTGCCCTTTTTTATTTTGAGCCCCCGTTGTGGTGGTTAGGTTTTCAGAGATAAAGCTGTTATACTTTTCAACATTTTTATTGTTTGCAGAATTCTGCAACACATGTGTGTACAATATTTGTTTGAGCTCGTTGAATTCTTGCTGCAGTTTATCTACCTTATCTACATCGTGGTTTACAATGTTTTCTGTGTCCGCCGAGTGCGACCGTTCTCGCATCGATCTATTTACATCAGTGGTAGCATTTGTGCTAGTATTTTTTGAGAGCTTGGTCTCAACGAAACTTCGCGGATCTCACGATCTATGAGAATATATACCAAAACAATTACGCTATATTTTATAAAACTTGCGACTGAGTTAACAGTGAGGTCAAACTATAAACCTCAGAAGGTTACAACGCTTAGAATGTCACAAGCGGGTGTGAATATTCAGCAACGAAAGCTTACCATTCGCTTTTCCCTGCTCCTCTTCGAAGGTGTCTCTCGGTCTTCGTCTTCCTTTCGCTTAGCTGTTTTAAAGGATAAACACAAACGCGATGTCATCCTACTTCAGTTCACGTTTTAAGTTTAAACCTGACTTCATCAGCCTTGTAAAATCCTCGTCATTGAAGTGCATCGAGCATAAGGACGAGGTCTTTCCAGGTGCGCGTCCACATCTTCCTCCGCTCCAGCATAAAATCGATCCATTTCTTTCGCCTCCTCAGTCTTTGCGGGCATGTAGTGCCAAAGAAAGGAATCCTGTGCATGCTTATTCCATTTGCTTCGTCTTTGATGTTTCCACATCTCGCTGCAACACATCTTTCCGGCATTTTCGAGAAACGTGCAGAAATACCGCGACTTGTTTTCAGTGAGATCCAGAGAAAGGCTGAAGTCACATGTTCCTGAATCTACGTCACAGCTCTTGCTAAACCGAGAGGAGACTAATGCGAATCCTGGGCCAAAATGGCGGCAAATTTGAACGTCTTATAAAATTCATAAAAAATGCGCGTTTTGTGCAAATCGAAAAATTTTTTCACTGAAGTTCTTAGGGTGATGTTTAGATTCAGATAAAAAAATAAAAAATTTTCCGATATGGGCACTTTAAAGGTAATTTTTAAATTCAAAAGTTCAAATCATCCAACTTTCTAATTTGACAGGGCAAACAATGTTGATTTGGATGCTGTGAGCATACATGGTGATGACGAGCTGGATGATATTGATAAAGAAATCAAAGGCCTCTCTGAAGGAGCTGGTGAGAACAGTAAAAAAACACCTCAAAAAGGTAACTCTCAAACCCGTCGAGTGAGCTTCGTTAAAAATCTTCTTTGTAAGAAAAAAAAAAGGCTGCTGAGTTCAAGTCCTCAAATTTAAACCCCAAAGCTTGAAAGTCCTCGAAAGTTTTTGTTTTATAATAATATTGATTCCAGATTCAAACCAATATCAACATATGCTTTGTACAAAGATGAAATGTTTTTTTGTAGTGTACATTTTTGAAGTGCATATGCCTAGGGGTCCTTGGAAAATCCTTGATTTTTACCTCTGACAAAGCGTCTTTCAATTTTGGTGTTTTAAATGATAATAATATTAAACCCCATCTTGAACTATTTAGCAACAAGGCCTGGTAACTTTTACATTTTCCATATGTAGGTTGCACAGAAGAATTCCTTAGAAATGTCCCACCTCCAGCAGAATGCTGTTTCTCTTATAGCAACAATTTTTTCAGTTGAACAATGAACAGTGTAGTTTTGGTAGAGAGAAGGTGGTGTTGCACGGGGTGGAGTGGTAGTCATTTGTACAATGTATCCTTAGTTAAGTTTTGACGAGAGGTGTCACTTGTTCCTGCAGTAGAAGTGAAAAAGGAGACACCGCAAGTTCCCATGGGTAAAGAGAAGATGAAGAACGACAGCGACAGCGAAGATGAAGACAAGAAGAACAGGCAGCGGTTCAAGTCTGAACGACCAAAGGAACAGCAGCTCAAGTTTGATAAACATGAACCCAGTAGGTTGAATTAATTAGCTAGTTAATTGTTTGCATATTTTACTACTGTCAATCATACATGTAATAAAATTATTATGGCAATAACCGACAGATGGAAGTGCATACCTCTGACTAACCAATATCAAGGTCCATACTGTAAGTTACAGACCGAGTTTGCAGGGAACTTCTGAATCCTTACCCAAAGTCAGTGAAAATTGTATTTTTGGCCTAGCCCCTGGGTTTGCAAATGACTATCTGTTGTAGGTTAACATGAATCCAGGTTAAAATGATTTCAGCCTACTAAGGTTGATTTGTATTTTCCTTTGTTAAGGTTGGGTTAAATTTACATCTGAAACAAAGGAAAATACAATTCAACCTAGGTTGACATCATTTTAACCTGCAACATATCCTTTTTGGCTGAGGTTGCAGAGGAATGTATTAAATTGTTCGACGTTTTCTGATTTTGGAATAACCGATGCCCCCAAAAAACATGCAGCCCCTAAACATGTCTGCTCTTCTTTATCAGAAAGAGACTTCAGAAAACAAGACGACAGAAATTGGAACAAGAGGGACCAAGGTAGAGGGCGTGGAAGAGGTGGACATGCAATGATGTATGTGACAACCATTTGAATTTTCTGTTTATTTTCTCACAAGGGTGCATTTAAGAACATTGCCTCCTCTTGCTTTTGCACATATGGTCTGTACATCTTGGAATGGTCCATGAAGCAAGCTCTGATTTCTAATAATTTTATAGTGTGTATTTCATTTAGGTATTTTTGCAGAGCTTATAACTATATGGGAAAAGAAGATCTTAGCAATGGCTACTGGAATCCTCAAAGAAAATTAAGGGTAGCCTTGCATTTTGCAGAGATAACTAAGTTTCAATTTAGAAAAATGCCATACCTTCTGATGTATTTTCAAGTATTTTAGAATTATTGTTCAGGGTTGTAGCTAAGAAATTTGTCTGCCGGTTAGCTGAGAAATTGAGCCGGCTAAAGAACGCGCGAAGTGCCTTCTGCCGTTGGCGTAGCCGACGGAGGGGTAGGTATGGGAGAGGGTCGCCCCCTCCCATTAGGGGGGTCTGGGGGGCCTCCCTAGGAAATTTTGAAAATTTTAATTCAATTTGGTGCACTCTGGTGAAATCTAGGGGCTCTTTTGTGTATGCAAAAAGAAACAACCATTAAAGCGAAGGTCAGCTGTGGTGCCGCAGTTTGAAACATGAGGTACAGAGATTCACCCTGAATTTATTCAAAATTTTTTCCCACGCTTTGACGTTTCCATATTTCCTTCGTGTTGTTTTCGTTGTTTGGCGTTCCTTGAACTCCCTACCAGGTCTGTTCACTGTGCCCCTAAGGAGAATGACAGACCTGGCTTCTGAGCAGACAGTGCTTTGTTTTACTTCAGTTCGTCTATCTATGCTGTTCTTACTTCATTTTTTGGTGAGCTCACTAGAAGAATAGTTCTTTATTTAAACACGGTAAAATTGATTCTTATAAACGCTTAGCACTGCAAACAAAAGAGCTGTCCACTCGGTCGTTCAGCTGTTCATCCAGTTTCGCGGGTTCGTTCACTCGGTTTCTCATTCGTTCGTTTTCGCCGGCGAGCACTCGGCGGACCATTTACGTTTCTGGTTTTTAGTTTGTTCAGTTGTTCCTCCGTTTACCCAGTTCTTCTTGCTATTCATGAGCATAAACATGTTATAAGCAATAAAATTTAACCAATTAAAAGCTGTATTAAAACATTACGAAGAAGTTCCTTCATGTTTTTTTTCTCTGTCATGCTACAGAGAAAGACTTCTTTCTCCGATCTGACACAAATACCTGGTAACAAACTCGTTCCCAATCTTTTGCAACGCCTTGAGTGCGGGGGCTACCAAGCTTCGTGTTGACAAGATGGCGGACGCAGAAAACGGAGAGAGGACACGGTAAACAAGTTCTCAAAACAAGACTTTATTTCAATTACTTTATGGCATCGATACTCTAGGTAGTCAGGAGTTTATTCAAACTTTTCACTTAAAATATTTTATTCTAAATCGAACAATTGCTTGTGGGTTAGTATAGAACTGTTCATTGCCTTTTTAACCAAGTGCTTGCCACCCAAAATTCAGCCGGCGATGACCTCTTTCCCAGCCGGCGAATTTCGCCGGCAGCCGGCGCTTAGCGGCAACCCTGATTGTTGCTAAACTACATTGTATCTCTGAAAAAAAAAAAAAAAAACGGCATGGTTACCCCTAATTTTCTTTTTGGACTTCAAAAGCCCAAGCTAAAGTCTGCTTTTCCTGCATAATCACAAACTGCGCAAGAATACCTCTGTGTACCATCCTTAACTACCTTGTAACTGTTATTGTTGCCTGCCTGGGCTGTCAGTAAGCTTTAGGTTCACACCTTTAACATTCTTGTTACTGTGTGGTTAAAATGGACCAACAACAATATGACCCATAAACATCCAGTTTCTTTTATGGTACATTTGAGAATCTGCCATAGCAGGTGTTAGCCCGTAATAACATCCCTGCCTTCTTTTCTAAAGAAGTCGTGAAGGTTTGTACTTCAGCCGTTCAAGGGGAACTGTCACAGAGATTTTGCTGTTTGTTGGTCAAAGCTGCTCAAATATCTGACTAAGAACCTCTTTTCTAACATGAAATTGCTCTTACAGTACTGGGAAGAAAATATGAAATGATTTCTCTTAGCAGTTTTATAATCAGTTTTTGGCAATTTTTCAAATAAAGATAGGAGAAGCAATTTTTTCAAGTTGCAATCCATTTCCATCCTAGCCATCTGCTGCCAAAGATGAATGATACTAGTTTCTGTGTATTTGTAAGGTTGTTGTTAACAAAACTGAACCACTATTTTGATGTTCATAGCCATACAAATAATTATGTTTTTTGGCTATTCAATGTGACACTAAAAATAGGTGACACTTTCCCCCCGCCCCCTTCCCCTAAACTTAAAGTCATCTTATTATTACAGCCAATTTATGCAGTCATTGTACATGCAGTGTAATTAACTCCGTTATTCTGGTCACCTTGTTAATAAGGCCAGTTTCTTGTCTATCGGCGGCCAGATTAGAAAGTCTCCATTGCATCTGCTCACCATTGACAGAGATCTCTGTTGATAAGTATCTTGTCTTTCTTTGTTTTTCTTCCAGGGGGCCACCGCCACCAGGGATGATGCACCCAGGAATGCGTCCACCATTCCCTCCAAGAGGACCCGACCCCTTTATGCATGGTCCAAGACCAGGAATGGGTCCAGGACCAGATCATGGGCTTGGATTTGGTCCCAGGCCTCGGTTTCCAATGGGTCCAAATGGCCCACCTCCTGGTCATATGCCTGGGCCCCCTGATGGTCACATGCCTGGTCCACCAAGTAAGTGTCTTAAAGCTGAATCTGTGCAGATTTTAAAATCCTGTCTGCTTTAGTTTGCCCTCATTTTCTGTGTGCAAGTTTGTCTTACCTTGTACTCCCCCAACTCAGTATAATCATGTCTTGTTCTACTCGTGTCCCAATTGCATTCCACATAAAAATCAAGGATGGGGCCTCCTAATACAGATTGAAGTATTTTTGCACAGTTTATGACTATGTAGGAAAAGCAGATTTTTGTATGGGCTACTGGAATCCAAAAATTAGGGGCAGAGGGGCATTTTTGAGAGATAATTAAGCAAAATAATTATTCAAAAAAGCAGTAAAGCAATATTATTTTTTTGGCATTTTTTTTTTAAATTGAAGCTTTAGTATCTCTAAAAAGATGCATGGTTACCCCCAACTTCCTTTTTGGATACCAAGTTCTGCTTTCTCTGCATAGTTTTAAACTGCGCACCCGTAGGAAACCTGAGTAT
Organism: Pavona decussata; assembly: GCF_977016875.1. NCBI lineage: Eukaryota > Metazoa > Cnidaria > Anthozoa > Scleractinia > Agariciidae > Pavona > Pavona decussata. The sequence goes on from NW_028145581.1 coordinate 1,112,727, forward strand.
CTCAAGATGCGCAGAATGTATGCGCAGTAACAAAAGTAGGCACTATCCTTAAGGGTGTCGAAAGTGACGAAAAGTGATCTAATATTGTGTATTTCACTTAGGACCACCACAGGGCAAGAATATTCACATCAATCCACACTTCAGACCTCCCCCTGGAGGGAGAGGAATGCCAGAAGGTAATGAATTCACACTCTTTGGTGACTAGCCTAATGCCTTTTGTTTCTATGTGATAGAAATCTACAGAAGTCTATAAGACGTGTAAAATCATTTCCACAAGCAGGCTTTGAGCCAAAAATTGAAAATTGGGTATCTAAGAGGCATGTCTCCTTTATCATTTTTAAGAGATAAGGTGAATTTTCCACAAGTTTTCTTGAAAGAAAAAAAAGGTGTCTGCAGGATTCCATAAACCCCTTTTGGCTAAAACCTTGTGGGCCAGATGCTTTTTTAGTTCTGAGGTTGTTCATGCTAGGGTGCCTTTTCTCATCATTTTTTTCCACTTTGCAGGTCCACCTCCCATGCGAGGACCACATCCAGGTCCCCCACGACCAGAGATGCCAGGGCCCCGCATGCCTGGTCCCCAGCCAGGCCCGGCACGTCCAGAAAGTGCCTTCCCACCAGGCCCTGGAGGAGGAGACTTTGGGCCTAGAGGTCCACCCCCGGTGAGAGGGCCACCATCAGAACAGGCTCCCAGACCTGGGATGGGTCCTGAACATGGCCCACGACCTATGGGCCCTGGAGGTCCTGGCCCAATGCCAGGTCCTGGACAAGCACCAGGGCCTAGACCTGGCCCAGGTCACTTTCCAGAGAGTGAGATGAGACCACCCCATGGAATGGGCCCTGGAGCTCACCCACAACCAAGGGTGAGTGTTTTGTACTTTGGCCCTCTATAAAGATATTCCTTTGGTCAATATTATTTGATTGGCCCTATTCAAGAATGGGAATACATACGATGATTACTAGAAATCCCTCATGAAAGGTTTTTGGAGTTGCTGGAATACAAAATGGCTCTTAAATTACATTGTGTATCACTGAAAGTTTGTAGATATGTCTTCCCAAATTTACCTAAAAAGAAAAATCTAACAGCTATTCCACTTATTCATTATTCCAGAATACAGTCAATTGAACGTGACTTTAGTATGGTGCTGTCCAGTTGGCCCATAAGGCTGACATTTGTTGTTGCATAAGCCTTTCTATTATGATATGGTGACATTCCCTGCAAATTTTCAAACTCTTGCAACGCAAAGATCACAAATGTTAACATGTAGTTGGGGGTCTAGCTATGATTGATGCAGATTGAAGCTTTCGCTTATGATTTTGTTGTAGAGTGACATTGATTCTTGAGTTGTTTACAGAATGATCTTTTCAGTTGTTTTAATTTGAAAGTGGCATTGTGAGAAGATGGTGGCTCTACAGAATGGGAAAAACTTAATTTATAAAAAATATCTTATTTCAATTATAGGGAGCTCCACCAGGGGCACCAAATATGCTTCCACCGCATGGCCCCATACCAGGACGTGGTCCTGCACCAGGAGCACCAGTTGCAGGACCTCACAGTAGCACACCAGGAGGTCCTAGTCCCTTACCAGGTCAGCAGCACCAAGCTATGCCACCCAGGGTTCCCACACAAGGGATGCCCTCCCCAGCAGTACCCCCTGGAGGCCCCATGCACCCAGGAGCCATGCAGCCAGGGATGCGACTACCAGGAATGCAACCAAATCACGATGTATCAATGTCTGAACCTGAACGGATTGTCATTGGCCATCGTGTGACAGTGCCTAATATGGAAGCAGCAAATGTAGCCATGCGAGCTAGTGTTCCTCCGCCAGGATATAACGCTGCAGGGGCTGCAGCTGCCGCTGTGGCTGCAGCACAAGTGCAAGGAGCTAATTTAGCAGCTGCTGCTGCAGCCGCTGCTAGGCAACAATTCCCCTATGGACAGCAGTTTCCATATGATTATGCTGCTATGTATGGTGCCGAGTGGCAGCTGATGCAGCAGCAGCGAGATGCTGCTTATGCTGCAGCTTATGGACTGGATAAACACGCAAAGGTGAGAACATGGTGTTCAGCATGACAAAAATGTGTTTGGTTGCATTTAAATGTGAGGAAATTGAAATAGAAATGTTGACATTCCTCAACTAGAAAGAGCTACCTGCCAATAAAGATTTTGTTGTTTGAGGAATATGGTAGTCATGATTGGTCAAGTGTGAATAGAAAAAAGACCTTCACAGTTATTTACCCAACTTAAGTAGTTGCGAAAGAAAGTTCAGGCTTGTGAAAAAAATTCAGGCTTGAACGGGATTCAAAGCCATGACCTCTGCGATGCTGGTGTAGTGCTCTACCAACTGAGCTATCAAGCCAACTGGGAGCTGGTCATACTGTGAGTTCATAATATACCCGTGAAGGATGAATAAATAAATGTAAATATATGAAACATATATTTTGAACTGCAGATGAAAGATCAAATAGAAGAAAGATCCTTGTAGTTACTGCGCAACTTAAGCAGTTGCGAAAAGAAAACCTGAAAAAAATTCAGGCTTGAACGGGATTCAAACCCATGACCTCTGCGATGCCAGTGTAGTGCTCTACCAACTGAACTATCAAGCCAGCTGGGAGCTGGCCATATTGTGAATTCGTAATATACCCGTGATGGATGAATAAATGAACCCACAGTTCAAATGTATATTTATATTCTTTAAATAGTAAAGTGGTTACAAAGAAAGCTATAGCACGAAATTGTGCTCTCATTTCAAGAGGCCTTAATGCTATAAAACTTTTTGAAAGGCTCATCAGGGTTTAGATTTTTATAATAATTCTTATTAAAGCAGCAAAGGACCAGTCATCACCAATGAAGAATTTGTATCTCTGTTCACAGAGTCACAAAACAAAGAAGCATCGTAGACGTTACAGCGCTGACAGTGCAGAGAGTGACTTCAGCAGTGCATCAAGGTCACCATCCAGATCAGCGTCACGGTCATATTCGAGATCACCTGCCAGGTCTTGGACTCGTTCACGCTCATTATCATTGTCACGTTCACGATCAAGGTAAGGGAACTTTTATCAGAGAAAAACATGTGGATAGGGGCATTATACTTCAATCCCAAAAAATATCTGGATGAAAAAAAAATGTTCGACAATTTTTCCGAAGGAGCAAGAACAAAGTTTGAACATTTTTATTGTACTAGTGATAAAGACCTTTTTATGAAACTCATTTGCAACTGACACATGGCTAAATTACAGAGTTAAAATACAATAACAATACCATATAAAGATACTTAGATAAATTACTATATTATAAAACAAATATAATCTATAAAACTAGTGTTAAATCCAACTAAACTTTAAAAGTTTAGCTTTTAAAGCTTCGTTTTCTACATGCCAGCAGACAGTCACCAAATAGAACGTTTTTACAAGCAATGTCTGACCTAAGATAGCAACTGTGGACAATACGTTTTCATCTCGCCAAAAATGTAGCAAAATATTTTCGACTCACACAAGCGTATTCAAATAGTTTCCACCTGTTCTGTCCTGGTTGATTGGTTGACTGACTAACTATTTGGTTGGTTGGTTGGTTGGTTGGTTGATTGACTGATTGACTGACTGACTGACTGACTGACTGACTGACTGACTGACTGACTGACTGTTTGGTTGGTTGGTTGATTGACTGACTGACCGACTGTTTGGTTGGTTGGTTGGTTGATTGACTGACTGACCTACTGACTGTTTGCTTGATTGGTTGGCTGACTGATTGACTGGTTGTTGGTCTGTTTGGTTGGTTGAATGACTGACTGACTGACTGACTGACTGACTGACTATTTGCTTGACTGACTGACTGACCGACTGACTGTTTGCTTGGTTGGTTGACTGACTGACTGACTGACTGTTTGGTTGGTTGGTTGGTTGGTTGACTAACTGACTGACTGACTGGTTGGTTGGTTGACTGACTGACTGGTTGGTTGGTTGACTAACTGACTGACTGACTGACTGACTGTTTGCTTGACTGACTGACTGATTGACTGGTTGGTTGACTGACTGACTGACCGTCTATTTGGTTGACTGACTGACTGACTGACTGGTTGGTTAGTTGAATGACTGACTGACTGACTGACTGTTTGCTTGACTGATTGACTGTTTGGTTGGTTGACTGACTGACTGACTGACTGAGTGACTGACTGTTTGCTTTGTTGGTTGACTGACTGACTGACTAACTGTTTGGTTGGTTGGTTGACTGACTGATTGTTTGCTTGGTTGGTTGACTGACTGACTGACTGACTGACTGACTGACTGGTTGGTTGGTTGACTGACTGACTGTTTGCTTTGTTGGTTGACTGACTGACTGACTGACTGACTGACTGGTTGGTTGGTTGACTGACTGACTGTTTGCTTTGTTGGTTGACTGACTGACTGACTGGTTGGTTGGTTGGTTGACTGACTGACTGACCCACTGTTTGCTTGGTTGGTTATTTATTGACCGGTATGCTGTGGGTCGGTAACAGCGATTTTATAAATTATTCTTGAATGGTATTTAATTTTAGATCATCATCCAGGTCAAGATCGTTCTCAAGGTCAGTTTCACCGCGGACGCCCCAGTCCAGATCACCTCTTCGTGTGGCGGCTAAGCCTGCTCCACACCCAAGACGAGCCGTGGATAATCGCAGGGAGAGAGAAAGACCACCAGAGAGAAACCGGGAAAGAGAACGAGAGAGGCCAAGGTTTGTGCATCAGCGATAGCTGACGGTTTTACATGTACTTCTTTCCAGAAGTGTAAGAGAGCAGAAGTCCTTAGCATCTTGAACAAGCTGGCTTTGCAAGAGAAGTTACTAGGCATGCGCTGTGATTATTCTAGATTGCGGCATTTGGAGGCTACCACAACTCAAAATATATTGACGTGTCTCATAATAGCCCTTTAATCCTAACATCAAAGAACAAATTCTCCTATATTGTCCCCATACTTTCCTTCTAAAAGATACTGGGGAGATGTCATTGAAGTACCAAGAAAATTCACCTTGGGTGATTGTATCCTAAATTCTCATGACCTCAGGGGTTGAATAAGCATTGATATTACAAGGAGAAATTTGATGCTGATCACCGTTAGGGCTTAAAGGGATAAGGGACCTGAAACACTTGAAATTATTAAATCAGGTTATTTAGACTGCTTCGTGACCAATATTCCATCTCACTGAACTTGTGCAATGTGGGTGAACTATCCAGGAACTGTTAAGAACGGCGCTCAAGTCAAAAAGAAGAAAGACAAATGAAAACTCCACTTCAAAATGCATATTTACGCTCTGGCTAGTGATTATTTAAAGTCATTCAACTTGTATGATGCGCTTAAAATTTCCAGGTAATTAGTACCAACGGCGTAAAAGTTCAGAAAAAGAAAGAAAAATTCAGCCTTGTGTACCCATGTTCTCCTTAAAACTTTCAATTTGGTCACATCACGTCCGTCGCCGTTGTCTTGCAGTGGACGGCAAAGAAATACACGAATTTTTAACGCACGTGCAGAGCCAGTGTTTTGTTTATTAAACCTTCAGGGCCAGTTATTTCAACAGAGTCTAACTTAGGCCCCGGCTTCAGAAATTCAGTGGGCCTCCAAATCTGTTTATAAGTGTTTTTTTTAAGGTGGCTGAACACAGTTTGCACGCGCTTTACAGATTCTGTAAGTGATGCTATTAAGCGCGCGCTAGGGTTGTGGTACGCAAATACGGCAGTCGATAAAGTGATCCCTCAATTTCACATGAAATGGATAATAAAGTCAAGTTTTGATCCTAAATAACTAAGTTTCTCGTTTCTGGACTCTTTTTCTTTTCTTTCCGAGCAAAAAAAAAACATTCGCCAAGACTTTCGCATGCTTTTCATCTTTGCCATGAAACCCAAATAAAACCACGCATGCGCATTTGACCAAAAAATTGCGACTGGTTGTTTTTGTGGAAATGAACTGTTTTCTAAGGAATGCTCATTAGAATTCCCTGAAATTTGGCATGAAAATAGTTCCCTAAAAGCATAACTCCCATAAAAAGAGAAACCTCAATCTAACAGAGGGTATCTTCACAAAACATTAAAATGCAAAATCAATATTTGCAGGAGATCTCTCTGTCAAATTACATGAAAATAGTGCAACTGTGTCAGTGTTTTGTGAGTTGTTCTGGATACAAAAAATGGAAAAAATCCAATGAGTACATTTTCTAAAAATAAAGGAAACCTACCATTTATGGACGTTTAATAGTTCGCTGCATTGCCATGGAAACGGTACTTAGCTCAACAAGACGTACAAAAATACGTTCTTTCTTAGTTGGTCTTACACTACACCAATTTTGGGCGTCCAGAAATACATAGTTTCCAAATAATGTCTTCTAACACCTGTACACTAAAAAACTGTATTCGGCCACCTTAAGTAGATAAATAGTTTTCTAGTCTGGGATGCAAGTCTTCTTGTTACCGTCAGCAGCAGACAATGTTTAGATATGACTATTGGCAAAATTGAAAATGGCTTGGAACGTGGTTTTGTTAAACACCGTTTAAACTGTAACTAACCCTCAGTTTTTTGACGTTCTCTTTGTCCTCGCCATCGTGATCGCATAAGGTCTCATTATCAAGTGTGTGCCTTTTCTCGCAGCAGAGAACGACCAGACAGAAGCAGAGAACCTTACAGAAACCGTGAGAGGAATGACAAAGACAAACCAAGGGAACGAGAGCAACGAGAGCAACGGGAATCTCGAGAATCGACACGACATGACAGACCACGGGAGAGAGATAGAGAAAGGGAAAGGGGAGAACGGGACAAGCCAAAAGAGAGAGAAAGGGACAGGACAAGGGAAAAGGAGAAGCCTAAGGACAGCCATAGAAGGAGTCGCAGTCGAGATAGGCCATCTCACCGGCGGGAGAGCAGGGAGTCGAGGCATTCGGAGAATAACTCGTCTAAGGTGGGCACTGCTAAATTTGGTCACATTGATAGTAAAATCTGGTTTCCATATGATCACAAACGTTCGCGGAAATTGGTCACTTACTCGATCGCAAATGTTTGTAAGGAGCTGTGCTTCTATATCATCGCAAAGGATCGCGAGTGATCTGGAAAGAAAGGTATCTTTCTGGCCTCAAACTTTTTAGACAGTGGAATTAACCTAATATGAACTATTATGGTGTGTGTTTTGATAACCCAATCACAAAACATTGGTTTCCACAATCGCAAAACTCGCAGAGTCTTGTTTAAAGATGATGTAAAGCGCTTAGAGACTTGCTGATGAGCGCTATAATTATAGGCTTTGTTTGTTTGTTTATTGCGTTCAACGTTAGGAGAACGCATACTATTCGTGTCGCATACTATTCTGGCTGCTGTGCGATTTCAGGGTTTGGGTGCTATCTTGGACTCACTGGCTGACCACTTGCCTTGATTTCATGCGAGAGCTTTGAATCCCGCTGGCTGTGTGAAGTCCCGCGAGTTGTTACGGTCTGGATGCCATGAGATCAAACGCGTTTTACTAATCCATGGTTATTAATAGGTTATATATCTTTTGTTTGTCTAACAGCGTATTGTGGTTGGTCCGTCTGAAAGTAAGACCAAGACATCTGGTTCTACGCCGGACTCCAAAGCCAACCGTGTTGTTGTAACCAAGGCATCCAGCAGCGGCAAACCTTCAAACCGTGTTGTGATTGGATCTCTGCCTGAGGCCATCACCCCAAGCAGGCTGAAGGAGCTTCTGCAAGGCATTGGACCAATTCAGGTATTTGGTTAATTAGAAGGAGAACCCTCGCAGTTATTTACGCAATAGGTCATTTCCAAGTCGCTGTGAACCTCACCGTGAAAGCGAGGCTAAGTGCAAAGTTTTTATTATGATATTAAGGGTGCGTTCAATTGACCCTATTCCGAAATAGGAATACTTAAAACGATGACAAGAAATCCCTCATAAGAGGTTTTTGGAATTACTGGAGTATGAGACAGGTTTTTAAAAAATTATTGTGCATCCGTGAACGTTTGTAGAAATGTCTTCCCAAATTTCTTAAAAAGAGAAATCTAACAGCTATACCACTTTTCCTTGTTCCCGAATAAGGTAAATCGAATGCAGCCTTAGTATTTCCTGTGCAGTGCTCAGGCATTTGATGCCGTCGTGTGTAAAATATCTATTATTTTATGGAGTTTTTCCTGTTGGTTACATTCATTTTGCTGCATGTAATTGCCTTAATCTGCTCTCAAGAGCGTGTACACTGCCAGGAGTTAATTTACGCATGGATTTAATACATTGACGTTGATTGACACACACCATAACTGAACTTGAAGTGAATAGAATGTTATCTCTTGGGCGCGTCTGAGACAATGGGATACTTCAGATCAGAGTACGAGTACGAAATTTCAAATCAGTCCCATCCCCGGAACTCTCGCTCCTTCCCATTGTTTACCAGCAGATAAGGAGACCCAAGAAACGAGGTGGCATGACAAGCAGTTATCTAAAACATTCCACGCAAACTATATTTGATAAGTCGTATTCGTACTTGTACTCAATCTCGTACACGTAGTCAAATCTGAATGTCCCTAAAGGCCTGGCCCGTTTAAATGATTTCAGCATTTGACCAACATTCGTTCAACAAAAGTTGACAAATGTTGGATGAACGCAGTGTTCAAACGGCTTTAACACCATTCAACATTTTCAAGAACAAAGGAAATGTTGAATCGATGTTAAATGAAAGTTTAAACCAATTTACATTTGATTCAACACACTTTCAACAAGCTTTCGACATTTTTTTTTACACTTTCAGTAGTGTTGGATGACCTGTTCAAATGCCCCCGACATTTTGGTTCAACAGAGTGTTGAATGCATGTTGAAGCAAATGTCAAAACGGTTTTAAATGGGGGCCTTAATAGCACAGTAGCATACGCCACTTGGTTGTCAAAGATTCCCGGGAGGGGGGGGGGGGGGGTACTTGGGTTCAGTTTCGCTGGGTATGTGTCGCTGGCCTCTCAGAGCCCCTCCCCCTTTTTAGTCTATTTTGTGGCCAGTTAAAGACCCCATCTTAGTCACTTTTGGGAAAATGTAATTTTCGCAATCCCAACTAAGTCACTTTCTATTTATGCATCTACTTCGTTCTGGACCGGTGGTTTTGTGCTATTGTGTAACTGGTTAATATTGAAGTTGTGGTTTCAAGAACGGAATGTAATGCGAGGTGATTGTTACATTTAATAAACAACAACTTTCTGAACTTTTTAACCGAGACCATTTTGAATCCCTACTTAATAAAATTTTCTTACCCAAAAAATCCGAAAATGTGCGACCCCATTCTAGTAACTCTATTGAAAATTCAACCCCATTATAGTCAATCCAGTTGTGAAAATGCGACCCCATCCAGCGGCACATCCCCATTAGCCTGTTATAAGGAAGTAACCCCCCCCCCCCCCCCCTTCTCCGGGCAAAGATTAGTGGGTGCATTCATATCGTTTGGTCCTCAGCTGTAAAGTCCAAAGATTAGGCCCCTGGAGGTTGTCGATATTGTTAACGAAATTATGTCTCAATAAGCAACTTGTGTTAACAAAGTTGGGGTTCATTTGTTTTTTGACAATATTATTTCTTTATCATCACAGCAACTGAAAATGTCGACAACCAAACACAAGGCTTTGGTGACGTTTGAAAAGAATGAACATGCATTGGCCTGTCGCCGTAAATTTCATAGGTAAGTGGTAGGATTCCTCTCGTTTTACGTCTATCCCTCATGAATACAGTCAGCTGTGCAGGCCGCTTGCTATCGGTATAGGTATTTTTCATTTTATGAATAAGCGGACCCATTAAGCACTTTTCTTAGAACGTTTTTTAAGCACATTGGTGCCAAATTTAAGTACAATTTGCCAACGTGTTGCATAAAATGGTAGAACCTTTAAAAGTATGGCCTTCAAATCAATAAAGATTGATTCCTCATTTAGTAACATTGGGCGCGTAAAATAGTTTTCGGGACCAAAATCGTGACTTTCTAGAAATGCCCCCCCGGTTCCTTTAATCCTAATATCAAAGAGCAAATTCTTCTATCTTTTCCCTATACTTTTCTTGTAAAATTGCTGGGGAGAAATTATTAAAATATCAAGAAAATTCACCTTAGGTGATCATATCCTTAATTCCATGACCTTAGGGGTTGAATAAGCATTGACATTACAGAGAGAAATTTGATGCTGATCACTGTTAGGGCTAAATTGTTAAGTTGTAGCTCTATGAAACATTGCAATTGACAACGTGAAACAAATCGTTTCCTTTGTGTTTTTTTTTCAGGACCGTAGTTGACGATAGCCAAGTGACTGTTGATTTTCTTTGAGTTTTTGAACAAAAAATCTTACTTGGATTTGTTGTTGGTTTGTGTGTTGTATTAATGTTGTAATTTGTGTGTGATTTGTCATTGTTATGTTCATAAAACCTGGCTTTAGGATAAACGAAGGACTCTTCCTACACCTTTTATACATATTAATTTGTGATAGCTTCATCACGATGAAAATTTTCGTTGCTTTTTTTCAATTTTAAAACTTAAGCTGTCCGACGTTTTGATGATGCTATTATCATCATCATCATCATCATCATCATCATCATCATCATCATCATCAAGGCAAAGTGGCTGTCTCTTCTTAGTTGAATATAATTAAGTGAAAACAATAAAATAGTCATTTAGTTTCATTGTGATTATGTAAATAACTAGGCGTGGATTAACTGTTTTCAATTTAACTTGCTTTCCCCTTCTGAGAAAATTATTGTTGCACTGAGTCGTGAATCGTACATCAGTTGAAATCAATTTTTAGATCTTAAGATTAAATGAAGGTAACTGTTCCTGCGAGATTAACAAAATTTGCTTCTTAGAGTGATCACAATTTATTTAATACTTATGTACATAATTATAGTCCCTTCGTATGGACAGAAAAAAGGGGAAATTTTTCATTTTACATAGTTTTAGATTCCTGCCTGGGGTTTATTCTCACGCATTTTATTTAGTCAAAACAAATAATGCTATAATGGCGATGGTAGATTTTATAAATGACCATAACTATTACGGATTTTCTTTTTCGAACTTTCATTTAATTTCGGTTCTACCTAGTTAATGACTTGTTTGTAATGACTTGTTTCTCTGTTGTAATACATCAAACAAGCTTGCTCACGTTTGACATGTTACATTTCTATCTCAATTGAGGTTGCAGTTGAATGTGCACACGTCCACAAAAGGTGGTCTCTTAAATATGCTATCAGAGTCGGTACGCATGTTTTGTCATTTGCGTAGTTTGAATGTTAGGTAGGCGAACTTTTGCATGTGTAACTGTCAAACGGAAATGAGTTTATTCTACAGATGTTGTCCAGTAGGTTTCATGGAGATTTGTTTGAACGTCTAAAATGTTTATCCTGGCCGCGTATAGTCTATAGTCGCAGTTTCGATCAAACTCCAGAAACGAACAACTTCAGGTTCGTTAAGGTCATTCTTATCAATGTTTCATTTTCCATCACCCGACCACTTTTATTACAAAATGAAAAGAAGAAAGAAAAGTTTCCCATGCCTTTTCTCGGGTGTTTCCATGTTTAATGCGCTTTACATGCATCTTTAAATGGATCGGCAGCACTTTTAACGATGTCCTCAAACATTTTTTGAGTGAAAACGGCTCGTTACGAAATAGCAGTCATGGGGAATATATCATCAAGGCTCACTTCAATGTATTTTTTAATTTATGGCTCATTTCGCAGCCATTTTTTCTGTAACCGACAAGAAGGAGGGTGATGGAAAAAGAAACATTTTATTGGATGTCCTAATGATATTTCAAACTGCGAATGTTCAGTGACGAAACATGTTGTGTTTGGTGTTAACGTAGGTCACTTTTACTTACTTACTTGTCCCCTCGTGCCAAGGTGGCGCATAGGGCCTCAACGTAGGTCACTTGGTTTTGCTTAAATGCATCCCGGCGGCAACAGTGCGTCTCATTACACCTGAGATCAAATTCCAGTTTGAAAAACGATTGAAAAGAGTTTATATGGTCGTTAATGATAAGGTACGGAGCACTAACAAAACACAGGCACATCAACTAAAAGAACCGAGATGAATGAGAAGTTCATTTTTTTTTTTCATCTAGTTAATCTAAATCAATTATTAAATATAGGGCTGACACCAAAACGGCGCTTTGTGGTAAATTTTGTTAAGCAGAAAAGCAAAACATTACTGTCTTCAATACAATTCCTTCATTAGGATGATAATCAATGGGAACAGTATAATTGCTAAAAGAAACAGAAGGCAATATTTTTTTTTTCTATTTACCAATTAGATTATGAACTTGAAATTTCTATTGCGTGATAGTTGATGAGCCAGAAGCCCAAATCAACTATCACAAATATAAATCGAGAGCAAATAATCTAATTTAAGTCTAAGTCTATTAGTTGTTCAAAACTTAACAACAAGACAGGTTCACGTTCTTATTGAACAATGATACAAATAGGTCACCCCATGCGCTACTCACTCTACTCACTATCTACAAGAAAATAGGCAGTGAGTAGCGTGGCCAATAAGAGAACAGCATTCGTGATAGAACGCTAGTAGATTTATATCAAAGACAAATATTGCAGTTGTCAGCGGTTGAACATACAAACAATGCGCGCTTAGGTTATTCTCCATTCTATTAACGCTTTTGCCTCGTTTGCATGTTTTTGAACAAAAGAATTTGACAGCTGGTTCTCAAACTCATGAAGAATGCATGAGGAGAAAACAAAGAAAATCAGGACCGTGAAGTAGGGTCTTAATTATTGTTAAATTTGGTGAACTTTTGTTTTGAATTTCACCAGATATTATTAATGGTTTGAGAAGCTATATCAAGCACTCGAAAGATTGTTTCATCCGATTTTCAAAGAAGCAAGTGTAAAATTGATTGTTTCTTGTTGCGGGAAAAAGACAGCACGTTTTCTGACGTTTGGTGTAGGAGTCTTTTTAAGGGTGCGTCTAAATTTGTAGGCCAGCTTTATTCGCATGCAAACTGATGAAAGCAAGCGAACTGGTTTTACATGTGAATGAATACTTGTGCATGTGCCAGGTTTTATGTTGTTTTGTTGTTTTGTGTTTATGCTGTGTGTGCTTGTGTAAATGTTTAAGAAGTTATCTGCATGATGAAGAACTTTCATTCATTAACAAGTTGTAAATGTGCAAAACCTTGAATCAAGAACTGGAAGCAACGAAAAAAAGACAGGCAGAAAACAAGCCACGCCCTTCAAATGATTCATGGCAGTACTTCACGGAACCAGAAAAGAGGACACTTTTATGAGAGCTTACGAAAAGTGGAAGCGATGTACTGTTCTTGAGGACACTTCATGAGGGATAATGCAAAGAGACAGGTTTTTGCAACTATCTGTTATATATAAATATATAGTTTTCATACATTGTAGACCATTTCTCATGTCAAGGCTGCTCTTAAAAGCTGACTTCATGTTACGATTTTGTAGCAAGGTGAAAGAGTTAAGTAAATAAATAATTGAAGGTTTACTGCCTAAAGTTACATTGTTTTTCCAAGTATAAGTTTTTGGAGTGTGTTTTTGTTATTTACTGGCAAGGAGGTCACTTCGATACTTTTTATTCTTACACTGCCTTGCTGTGATTGAGGCGTAAACCTTCTTAATCAGGTTTGTCCCCCAAAAGGCCAACATGGTTTAATTAATTAATTACTCACTTAATTAATTTATGTAGTTTAGAAATAAATTATATTATGATGCTGCATATAAATTGATATCAACAAAGCAGAATATAGATAGCGTTATATTTTTGCAGATCTCAAGTGTCACGTGAAAAGACGTTGATCTAGTTTATTTATAAATCCTATAAATTAATTTTATACATTTTGTGTGGGTAATCTCGTAGCACTTTGCATTAAGTTATATAAATTATATTTTTCATAACATGGTTAAAATGGTCTTTCCCTCTTTGGTAATTTGTTCTATGTCTTATTCGATGTCACTAAAATCAACTGGGTACCAGCACTTTTTAAAGCTAATCCTGTGCAATGTTGAAACTCGTCATTTATGGCGTTCAAGTAGTTTGATACTGTAAGTGCGCGTTTACGATAGCCACCTGTATCACACTTTTATCATGCGTCCTGCACGTGACTTTTTCTTTTGCAGCCTTGACAGCATTCTAGAAAACTAAACCATAATAAATGGATGAATTTTTCAGCTAGTGACACAGATATAGTCGGAAAAAGAAAATCCGAGATCTCCCAACAGGAGGGAGAACTTTTGGGAGAACTCGGATGTTCCAGTTGATGGTGGGGTCTCAGGTTACAAACCTGACAAAGCTGACTTCGTGACCCGACAATGGGAAATGAATGAATGGTGGTGAATGGTGAACTTAAGGAGATTGGGAGGGAACCACTCTTCCATTGATTCTTCATTGACTGCTTGACTTTGAAAGTTGTCCGTGGAACACTGAGTATGCTTGTGTCACTGACTGGAAAATACATCTACATTTATTGACCAGGCTAAGAACATAACATCACATTTCTTTCACATAAACCAGACTTTTTGCCGTTTTCGACCAGATGATGAGACATGTTTTGCTTACAAAGCGAAATTTTATATAATCAAACTTTATAAGTTTTTTTAGATCAGTTTTAAGGCCCCTTTTTACCAATTTAATCATGAACAATGATCGCCAAAAGAGCAACATTTATGTAATCAGTTTTCGCTTTGTAGGATACTTTGAATCTTTTGTGTTATGTTTGTTTTTCTTTTGTGTTTTTAAACTCCAAGAATCCATCATAATTCTTTTAAATAAGCGAAGGGGTTACATATTTCATTGCAGGTATCAAATTGTATTTTTGTAAATTGTTTTTAAAATGATAACTAAATTGAACATATTATTAGAGACAAATTATTAATGGTCACTATTAGTAGAGAACTAACGTTGATATCATAACGGCTGTTTGTGGGTTCCAAGTTCACGAAAAGAGGGCGACTTTCACCGTTCCCAACGTCTCATATTATTGGTAGAAAAAACAAAAGAACGAACAACAAAGCAATGCTCCTAGACGTAAAAACAGACTATCATGGTCCAGTGAGAATAGAGCTTAGAGCAGGTGCAAGTCTACTGTTGTTTATATAATAAGCTGAATTCTACACGCATTTTGATTGGTTCTTACTATTACGCATAGATGACGTCACCATTAACAACTTTTGTTTCTTTATTCTATGAAACAAAATGTGGTAAGAACAAAAAAGTTGCGCCAAGTGTGTCACTGATGTATTTACCACATTTTGACGTCTTCTGTGATCTATTACTGAACAGACCCATGGCAACATGGAACCTATTTGTTAAATACACCATACATATCCCGGCTCATAATTGTCTTTAATATATTTTTTAAGGTTAAAAAGGGGTACATTCAATGCATATTTAGCAGGAAACTGACAGGTCTGCTGTTATATATATCAAGCATATCCCTGCTCGTAATTATCTTTAATATATTATTAAGGCTTAAAAGGGTTACATTCAATGCATATTTTGCAGGGAACTGACAGGTCTACTGTTGTGCATACCAGAAATATCCGTGCTGAAAAACATCTTTGATATATTTTTAAGATTTAAAAGGGATAAATTCAATGCATATTTTGCAGGAATCTGACACGTTCTTTTCTTTTACATACGTGTTTTTAAATTACTTGTATACATTGTGCTCTTTCATCGTTCGCGCTCAAAAATTCATACGTACTGACGCATTCATATAAGACTTACTTTAATAAGCTTTTAATGTAGTATATGTAATTTTTTTTACAAAGAATTTGTATTTTTATAATACTCAACGTATGGGACATATTTTCAGTGTCTAGAGTTTTAATAGAAAGCTACTTCCACTCTATCGCGTATGCAATAATCTGGTTGTGTAAGCTATCATCTATTGTTTGATAGTAGCAAAAAGGTGCTAAAAGCAGGTTAAAATTTCAAAATAACATGGATGAAGTAAAACTTTTCTTTTCAGGGATTATTAAATCAAGGTTCATACAGAGTGGTTTTCATTTGAGTGTTGTAAAAAGGTGAAGTAATTTCTCAAGCCAATCACAACAGATGTAAACAGGACAATGAACCAATCAGAATTTGAAGCCAATACACGTAGGTGGCGCTGAGCGCGGGAAAACGCGTGGAGCGAGGCATGATTGATTTTGGTTTTGCTTCTCATTGGTTGAGAAAGTGGCGCGAATTTTGCTAAGCAAACACAGAGCGTAGTGAAGGAAAACCAAAGCGGAGGCGAAATACTTTCCTTGCACTCAATTGAAAACCACTCCGTTGTACTTGGGATCACTTAGAAAACATTACTTTACCAAAACATTAAATTCCAACTATGGTTCCTTTGAGACACTGAGTTTTGAGGTCAGAGGTGTTGTAGCTGCTACTGGACTTTGACTGTTATTTCTGTGTAATATGATTATTAGTTTTTTGTGTTTTCTATTAATACAAAGAGTTGCTATAGTCAAATGCTGTTGCGCAAATGCGCTTTTATATATCTATGCTTTAGCTAAATAATGTCCTTTCCAATTCGTTTTAACTAACATTCTTTTATAGCCCTGTTTCGAATTTTAGGTAAATCGTTCTGACCCCATAAATGGGGTTGTATGTTTTATTATTACTGTGGACTACGATTTAATTTGGGACAAAAGGTCATTTTACATGTGCAGGGAAAAGGAAATTGCGTGACTACCAGACATTTTTTACGAGTTCGAGAGACAAAAAAAAAAAAACATTTTCTTTGTTGACGGTGTTGTTTTTGTTAACAAATCGTCCATGCTATAATAGTGAGTAATTATTGAAAATAATCTCAATTTTTTGTTAGCAAAACGTCCTTATCATGGGTACTGCAATTCACCGTGATGTCGATTGTAACTGTTTCTTCGGAAACTACTTGTTATCCGTTAGATGGATCAAATAATGTTCGTCTGTATCAGATGTTTAATATACGAAGAAAGTTTTTAATATCTCAGCTAGTAAGGAATAATTATTTATAGGGTATCTAAGTTAGTAGTGATGAGTTTGTACAGAATTGAGATTAAATACCTGGTTTCTTTTTAGGGATGACTTAATATTAGGTAAAGTTAATTTTCCATGTATCACGTTTGCATGGGTACTTTTTTATGGGTATTTTCCTCTTTTTCCTGGGAGATCTTCATGTTTAGTCTGGTTTACACTGTGGGCATTCTTGATGAATTCATGAATTCTATTTCTTGAAAAAAAATCCCTTCTAAATACTTTAATTTATTTCAGTTTCTTGAAATGAAAGTTGAGAAATGACAAATTGTGCTAGTTTCAAGTTAATAAATTGGCATCAGCTTTATGGGTGGGAATCGTAAGTGTAAATTGAGTTTTCAAGCTACCGTGCGAGCGTAAATGGTCATGGTGGTAAACCGTGTTTCAGTTATTAAACCAGTGGACAAGTAACAGGTTATTTTTACTATAGCAAACTAAAACATTTCTAACCGGTTTGAGGTACTTGGAACACTGGTTTTCAAGTCTGAGACTAAAATAATTACTGGTGAATTTTATATAACTTTCAATGATATTGTAGTTTTAATATTTTGGCGAGGTTTCATGCACAACAAATGTTTGGGCTTGGCGAGCTGTGTTTTAAAAATTCTGGTGTTGTTTTGTTTAAATGTAAGTTATTTTTATCCTTGCATAGACTTGATACTTCACATGGAAAATAATTCGCGATTATTTAAGGGGAGATTTTCTTAATTTTAAAGCTTTAATACTTCATGATCAGGGTGTAGTTTAAAACTTTTGGTGTTGGGTCTTTTAAGTGCAAATAGATATTATCCTAACTAAAGACATAACACTTTTTTGTGAGATGTTCACAAACAATTCATAGTTTGCGAAGGGATTCTGTAGTATAACTTGTTTTTTATTAAGTATTGCGTTGACTTCAAAATCGCATTCCATGCTTTATCTAACATCGTTCTTTCACTAAGCGTGTTAATGTACGTATTAGCTTTTATAAGGAACTGGAGTTCACACGGTGTATTTTAGGTCAGACTTGTTTGCAATTCGAAGTCTATTTGTAATCACTTGAAGGGGTGTCTATCTTGGCACTACAAATAGCTAACAGTAGTTAACCTGTCTTGTAAGTCTTGCCGGTTTTCAATACCTGGCGAAGTACTTCATTGTGCATTGTTTCAAAACGAATGGAAAAACTGCAGCTATGTTAACAACCAAAGTAGAGTTGTCTGTTTCGTATTCGACAAGGCAGCCGTGCAGATCGCATCCTTCACTAATAATATTAACAGATTGCCTGGTTAACAGCCAAACGTTTTCACCTTCAAACTTTTATCAAAGTCGATTCAGTGTATTTAATAGTACAGATGCCACAGTGGTCGTATGCACTGCTCAGATGTTCATGGAAGTTCAATGAAGAGTTTGAAATGGCAATAAGTGGGGTTTGGGGTGCTTATTTTGTACTTTTGCTCTGCTGAAAATAAAATGATGTTTAACATTTTTAGTCTTGTTGGCTGTTTTGTAATCTGTACCTTTATCCTACCAATGGCTCTCTCTGTTCCTAGATGTTTGCCTTGCGTCAGAGTAACGTTTACCTCACTTGATGTGAAAGGTTAGGATCTGGGCTTATCAAGGTGTTAGGTAGCTTTTAGAGCAATCTGGCCAAAACAGGTTTGAATGTGGCTTCATGCATCCGGTTGCTATGACAGTGTTCTTGGCCCTTAGGGTCTAGAAGTTTTGTTCCTTTTTATTTCCCTTTTTTCTCCAAATTTTTAAGTTCAGTTCTATCTGGTCGTTTTAATGAGTATTCAATGAATTTCTTACCAAAATGATAGCTGTAGAGTAAGCTGCATTTTCTTTGGTACTAGTTGAAGTTGTAATAGTTCTGTGCAAAAAAGTCAAGGAGGGCATAATTCATTCGTTTTTTCTGCCACCACCTCGCTTTATATTCGACCTATCAAGAGCAAATTAGAAAAACCTTTGTTGTCGCTACACAAAATACAAGATGATAATTTCTGTGGTTGGCCCAACGGTCCAGACTCTCTCTTGACGTCTTGTGCAGAAGCCAGAATGACGTGTCGGCGGATAAGTGTGTTAAAGAGGCACTGTCACGGATTTTGTTGTATGCTGGTCAAAACTGCTCAAATGTTGGTTATGAGCCTCTTCTCTAACATGAAACTACTCTTTCGTGCCCTGGAATTAACATATAAAATGATTTTTCCAAGGAAGAAGAAACTGTAATAATTTTTAAGCCATCTTTTCCAAAATACACAGGCACCAAGTTGCAATCCATTTCCATCTTAGCAATCCGCAGTCAGAGATGAATAATACTTATTTCTGTGCACTAGTAGGGTTATTGTTAACAAAACTGAACCATTATTTTTACGTTTACGTCCATACAAATATATTAATATATTCTTTGGCTGTGGAAATGGACATGAAAAGTTGGTGACACTGCCCCTGTAAGGTGGCTCGACAGGAAAAAAACGATTCATTTTGTTGAATTAAAACACTGTATTGGCAGAATATGAATCAATAATCTACTTCAGTGGATATCCTTCTCCATCATATATTAAAGTCGATAAATTGAAATGTTGCATTGCATACAGCTGTGCTGTTGAGGTGGGTCAAGAGCATACGATGTACATCCCACGGATCTCGTCCACATGCCTTGTTATTACAAGGACAAAACCTGTTTGATAATCAGTTTGATTGACCTCATGAAATTTAAGATATGGAGGCTGAGGAGGGGCTTAGTGGATCTGGCCCCAGCTTTGAAACTGAAGGACGTCTGTATGGAAGTCAGAGAAACGGGAATTGGACCGCACAGTGAGACTTATTTCCGCTTCATTTCTGCTTGATTCCAACTAAACCTCAGAAAGTAGATTTAATGTGGGCTTCTTGAATGTAAAATAGTAGTATAGTTTGCACCGTTTAGGCCTCTTATTTGTGGTGGAATCTCATTAATTTGCGGTGAAATACATTAACGTCGATGACGTCACAGGCTATTGTCCTGATCTCAAATTAAATGCGGTGGATTCTCATTAACGTGACGTTGATTATAATAGGGTGATGTCATGTTTTATTTTAGCCTTACTAACAGGTTATTATCCGATTTGACAGGTCATGTTCTATTTTTATCTTATGGCAGTCATGGTCGGTATCACCGGTTTGACAGGTTTTTGAAGGAGATGTTGACAGAATCGCTTAGACAATAGAAAACTTTTTTCCGGTTCTCTGATTCCTTGCTGTTAAATTGTGCATGTCAATAATGGCACCCACAAACTAAACACACAGAGATTTCACAATATGCTTATCACCATAAAGTTGATTATGGTTGATGTTGATGACTGTCCACCTTGACTTATGTTGTCAGGGGTCAACGTGCTTTTGGCTACGAGACTGGAGACTTAAACTCTTGGATAACCTCTTTTTTCACGTCCCGTTAGCCACTAATTATGATGGATGCAAGCATGCAGTGACCCAAATCCAAAGTCTACATTTGCATACAAACTCTACGGAAAAAGCCCATGGGACAAAAATAATAGACAGCTGAAGTTAATAGAAATGATCGAACGAGCAGATAAAGATTTAGATATCGGAGATTTTGAATGAATGAAAGTAACTCTCGCCGAGCTTTCCTCCTATGCTTATAATAATCATGTGGAGCTTACTTTTCCTTTTTTTTTATGACTTTGCCCCTTCCTCCTCCTCCTCCTCCTCATTTCTATTGTTTTTCCTCCTCCTTCTCATTTCTATTGTTTTGTCTCCTTCTCCTCCTCCTCCTCATTTCTATTGTTTTCTCTCCTCCTCCTCCCCATTTCTATTGTTTTCCCTTCTCTTCCTCCTCCTTCTCATTTCTATTGTTTTCTCTCCTCCTCCTCCTCATTTCTATTGTTTTCCCTCCTCCTCCTCATTTCTATTGTTTTCCCTCCTCCTCCTCCTCCTCCTCCTCATTTCTATTGTTTTCCCTTCTCTTCCTCCTCCTCATTTCTATTGTTTTCCCTTCTCTTCCTCCTCCTCGTTTCTATTGTTTTTCCTTCTCTTCTTCCCCTCCTCATTTCTATTGTTTTCCCTCCTCCTCCTAATATAATAGTGTAAAAATTGACAGCATGATACGAAAATGGCGAAATTTGCAAATTTTTTCAGTCTTCTGAAATCTGTAAAATTTAAGAAGGTTATGAAAATTTGCAGAGCGGATGTTCGCAAATCTTGAAGCAAAATCGAACAAATGCCAGATAGGGGCAGTCAAGAACCGCAAAACTATGGCGCGCCTTTCCAGTCAATATTCAAACAAGCTTAATATACGATACATCCATTACATTTCTGTGCCATATTTTTTAATTCCTTTCTGTATATTTTTTATTTTGCTTCTATATTTTTAATATCTCTTCCTATTAATTTATATATATAAGTGTGTAGCTCATCTATTTTTTATTTTGTTCTCGTTATTTTATATGCGTTCTATATATTTTTTTATTTATTTCGTATTTATTTTCGTTCCGAGCGGGATTTTTTATTTTCTTTCTAATTAGTATGCAACATGTGATCACATGACCGCGATGCATTTTCCCGCCAATTTCAAAAGCAAAATGGCGGATGGAACTTTAAGAGATGGCAACGAGAGAGGCCTTTACAACTTCATAGAGTCTCTTCGTACCCTGTTGATTGGTATTCAGAATTTGAGCACACAAGATGTCTCCGTTGATTACGTTGAACAAGCTAACTTGCGCCTGGAGGATGCAATTTTAACTTTACAGTTGCTATTGCATAGTGTATGGCAAAGTGAGGACTCTGTCCTTCAAGATTTCAAGACAATAACAGAAGCTGTTTTGACAAAAGTACGCTTTGTTTTTCGTGTAATGACAAAGTATGAGGAAAGCAATTCCGTTGAAGCAACGGTATCAAATTCGTTCGCTTGTCCTACCACTAAACTAACAGATGCAGGAAGACCAGTCATCGTCATCGAAAGAGAGCAGATCGAATTCTTACGCGAACTGCATTTCCCCTGGGTGAAAATCGCTAGCTTGTTAGGTGTCAGTGAAAGTACTTTACGTCGAAGAAGACGGGAATTAAATTTGAATGATGACAGCGAAAACTGGACTGCATTGTCAGGTGCGTAGTAATTTACAGACTGAGGTTATCTATACTAGTAGCTTATTTGGTTTTAAGCTTATCGGTGTGTTTGGATAAGGGTGTCTGCGAAGAAAGGGAGTTCAACATCGGAAACAAGATATAGTCTCCGGCAAAATAAATCTTAGAAGCCATACCCTTGGCCAAAGTATTTTAGGTTCCCCAAAATCCCATCTCACTCAATGATGTACGATACTTCAAACTTTGTAATTCAAATACAACTTCTTTTCAGATTCTCAGCTTGAAGACGCTGTCAAAGAAATTAGAAGTATTACTCCAAACATTGGACAACGAAGATTGCTTGGAGCTCTCCGAGCAAGGGGATTTCGAATCCAGCGATGGAGGGTTCGCAACTGTCTTCGTAGACAAGACCCACTTGGGACAGCACTCCGCTGGAGTACTCCGGTTTACCGTCGAAAGTACTCTGTACCAACGCCAAACGCTTTGTGGCACATAGACGGTAACCACAAGCTTACCAGGTACAGGTTTGTTGTGCACTGCTGTGTTGATGGGTATTCGAGGGTTATTGTGTATGCCACCCTAACTGATAACAACCGAGCAGATACAGTGTTGGAGCTCTTCATCAAGGGAGTACAAGAGTTTGGCTTACCTTCAAGAGTAAGAAGCGATCATGGACTGGAAAATGTTGGAGTGGCACAGTACATGTTGGAAAATAGAGGCCTGGACAGAGGAAGTATCATAACGGGAAGTTCTGTCCACAACTGCCGTGTTGAGCGCGCTCATAGAGATGTTTACGCTGGTGTCCTTTGTCACTTTGCCAATATCTTTAGTGGAATGGAAGACATGGGTCTTCTTGACCCGTTAAACGAAGTACATTTATTTTCATTGCACTTTGTCTACACACCAAGGATAAATAGGGCATTGCAACACTTTACTGATCAATGGAACAATCACCCCGTCTCCAGTGAACATCAATTATCTCCCCTACAAATTTTCGCCTCTGGGATTTTGGAGAACATGCACTCTGGATACTCTGGAGTTGAGAGTATTCTACATCCAAATCAAATTCCATTGTATGGGTTTGATCCAGATGGACCTTTCCCGTTAGACGACGACGATTACCAGGTCTCAATACCAGCAGTTGATGTTCAGCTCACACCACAACAACTGCATATTTTGGAAGTCTCCTGTCACCCTTTGAATGACGATGGTGAACATGGTAGAACTCAATATCTGAGATGCATAGACATCCTTAGAGATCAGTTCAACATATAAGGAACTTTGCTGAGATAAGGCCGTTTTGGTGGTAACTATGTTTCAAAACAGGTGTTCCCAGCACCCCAGCATCCAACTAACCTGAAATCCGTTGTTTAGAGAGTGAAAAAGGGGCCTAGAGAATTAAGATCAATTAACGCCTATCAAACTGGCACCACTAATTGTAAATCGATTAAAAACAAAGTCATGTTTTTTTATGAGCAATGATTGGCTGGGTAGCATAATTCATTCTAAGAGTAAGGCATGGAACAAGAGGAAATTCTGATAGAAAGTCGTCAAGATAGTTCTTTTCTCTTGCTTCCCATTTACGGTTAATCGTAGACTACCAACTTCGATGACA
Organism: Pavona decussata; assembly: GCF_977016875.1. Taxonomy (NCBI): domain Eukaryota; kingdom Metazoa; phylum Cnidaria; class Anthozoa; order Scleractinia; family Agariciidae; genus Pavona; species Pavona decussata. The sequence goes on from NW_028145581.1 coordinate 1,136,392, forward strand.
GATTGAAAACGTAAACAGTGTGAGATTTAATATTTTGCCTTCAAATTGTATCGATCAGAATAGAACACAACGAATGCAACTTAACCTTTACAACAGTTAGGAAAAAACTACATTAAAATCTCAACAATATAGTTATAAACAGCAACGCTCGCTTGAAAATGTCAACTTTGAACAGATTACAAGCTTGATACTACAATAAGGCATCAGCTAACGATTTTCCAGTATGTTGTACAGGAATCGATGCACAAATAATTTGTGGATTGTTGTTAAATGTTTTAAAACTGTAAATACCCATTAAAGGCAGAAAACACAATTTATATATACATATATATATAAAATGAAATTAGCAGTCTGTTCTAAATCAGCTTGCCACCATAATGGTCTTCATTTCTTCACAAGGCATATTACACAATATCCATTTCCCAATAATCTGATGCAAGTATTGCACTGAACTCCTCTCTAAGTTCAGGAAATGACTGATACGTTGAGGATAGCTCCAACACAGTATTACAGGTGTGGGCAATAGGTCGGCGACCTAAACCAGATAAGTTGGTAAAATTTACTTGGATTGCGTCAAAAAGCATTAACTCTGAGCCCCTGATAAACCTTACAAACTTTGATAATTTCTGAGGTGTGTCAAGGCCCTTAATATACCGTTTGAGAAACTTAAGGCTATCCCTTTCCCCATCACTCTCAGGGTTTGCCTCTAGACAACTAAGGATTTTGCTCGTTGATGGTATTAACAATTCATACCTTTTGGAAAGTGCTGCAAAATCAGGAAAACTAGGAAGGAGTGTGACAACTATATCCTTCCAGCACTCTGCAATATACTGTGGCTTCTGTAGTAGCTCCTTATGGGCTATTTCTTCAATAACTTGAATGACATTATCAGAATTTACCATAATTCGACAGTCATAGTTACTAAGTATTTCTAAAAGCTGGGACATTTCATCTTCATCATCCCACTTCATATCACCAGCAAGGCACTTGTCAATCAAACATTTTTCATCTACTGAAATGTAATTTCTAAAGGATTGAGTCAGCATAGCGCTAGTTACAGCAGATTCCCCCCAAAAAAGACAGGCAAGGAACGTTTGAGACAGAAGGACTGGTAGGTATTGACAGGTTAAATATCCTTTCACCAAAATTCTACCTACAGCAACCCATTCCTCCCTTTGATAGTCATGTCTTACAAATGGTACACGCTCATTTTCTCCAACAAAAAGGGAATCATATGTTTCTTTCCAAAAAAGAGAGAAAACATCTCTAAGCAACCCAACACCTCTGCCCATTTCTTCAACTCCCCTAGCATCAATAACGATTATCTCTATGTCTTGACTCATAATTAACGGATCTCGGAATAAGTTAATCAAATCCTTCTTAATATTTAACCTGTGCACTTGGATGATACGTTTTGGTAGCAGTTGAGGTACAGGTTCTAATACCGGTATAACATGCTCAGATGATGCATGAACAATATCAGAGTTACTGTCTAAAACAAGTGCATTTACTGGAACAGGTAGCTCAGATGATGCCAAAACAATATCAGAGTTACTGCCTGTCTCTACATCATTCAACTCTGTATTTTGATGTGATGTTTCTGCTTCAGTTAGAAATGGTACACAATAAGGTTGTGCAGCATCCTGGCAGGGGTGGGGCACCACAGCTGCATCTGGCCTCCCATCACTCTCCCCAAATGAAAGCAACACAGGGCTTCTTTGTGCTCCACTAACACTAAAAGAAATATTAACTTGTCACAAACCATAAAAAAAGTGATCTAAGTGGTAATGATGTGACATACTACGAAGTGTTCATACTGTATTTACATAAATATCCACAATCACATGGAGTTGCAATGTACCAAATCAATTTACTGATATCTAAGCAAACAAACAAATAAATAAATACACAAATCTGTTTGGAGACAAACCGGATAATATTTCCAACAAAAAGCCATTTTCATGTCTAGTAGCATGAGCTGGGATGCCAGTCTATCATATACAACGTTATTCCACTGCATTGGGAAGCTACCACATAAAATTCACAAATACCTTTGTAGTAAGGTAAAAAAGCTAAAAGAAATCTATACAGGTTTTATCTTGTTCAATGCAAAAATTCACTCGAAAAAGTTCACCTTGGACTGCTATCTAATACTGCATTCTCTAGCTCCTCTTCAGTTTCACCCTCATCTTCAGATTCCAAAGGTATCTGTGATCTAACATAAACAGCTCCTTGACCAGCCATCCTGGTCACTCTTTCTGCATCCAGAGTTATGCCATCTGCCAACTTAGGAGTTATCAGCTTTCCATAGCATGGCTGGGTTGAGAAAAACACATATTACTTGCGGGCTTTTTGCAAAGTTAAGGGTAATTTTGATGAAAGAGTAATTAAGTTAAGCTTATGTCACAAGCAAGGGGAAATTATACAATAAATGAGGAGGTGGGAGCGGGGCAGTACCAGAGCAAGTCTGAATAACCCAACAACTTCTCCCAAAATTGTAAGTCCATTACGCGGGTCACTGCAGGTATCCTCTTGTGTGGGTAAATTGTTGGCAAAATAGTATAAATGCGTATTTATAGATAGTGCAGCCACAACAAATGCACAAACTGAACAGCAACGATGATAATATTATTGCGTTAAACGTAGAACAATGTTTAAGCTTATAACACAAGTGGAAAGTTACCCACCTTGACATATTCAAATAGCAAAAGCTTTGAAAATCGATTCAGTATAGCAGCTTTAAGGGAATTTGCATCCCAGCTCTTGTCAAAGGGAAACTCGTGGCAGACAAGTTCTCTCTCTTCTAACTGAAGTCGGCTTGTATGTGTAGGCACTTTGTTGATCTTGGGACTGGGAATGAGGACTAGATCCTTGTAAACAAGTGTCTTGGATGGGCGGCCTTTGTTCGACTTAATGGTCTGCTTTAACCTTGCTGGTCTTCTACAAGTGCTTTTTCTACTAGCTCGGTTCGAGCCAACTGTCGGAAAGAGAGTGGCAAGACGAGCTTGAATAGAACTGCTTGAGGCTGGCGACGTCGAGGATTGAATGGCACGTTCGTTCGACTGAAGTTCCTTGTTGTTCACCTGACGATCCCCGTTGTTCGGCTGACTGTCAGAGTTTACCGTTCCATTTATCCGAGGTAAAACATTTCTCGTAAATCCAGGTCTCAAATGACTTAAAATCTCTAAGGCATCCGCGGCCGCACGACAAGCAGTAGACAGTTCTTCCTCCATGTGACCGAAAGCCAAAATGGCGGAATGGAAAAAGTGCATCGCGGTCATGTGATCACGTGTTGCATACTAATTAGAAAGAAAATAAAAAATCCCGCTCGGAACGAAAAAAAAATGCAGATTAAATATAAAATATATAGAACGCATATCAAATAACGAGAACAAAATAAAAAAATAGATGAGCTAAACACGTATATCTAAATTAATAGGAAGAGATATAAAAATATAGAAGCAAAATGAAAAATAAAGAAGCAAAATAAAAAATATACAGAAAGGAAATAAAAAATATGGCACAGAAATGAAATGGATGTATGGTATATTAAGGTTGTTTGAATATTGACTGGAAAGGCGCGCCATACAAAACTACGAAGTTTTGTATAATATTCGTAACTTATGCAGTTTTCGTAGAAATCGCAGTTCCTGTCTGACCCTGACGAACAAGGTACAAGATGTCAGACAGCACAGTGGTCAAATCGAACAGCGAATTTTACGGATACTGGAAAAATGAGTAATCTTACGAGAACTGTGGAAGTTGCGAAACTTCACAAAATTCGCAAAGCTTGGAGCAAGATGTCAGATGGTGGTCAACGAGAGCTGCAAATTCTAAGAAAACTGCGATGATTGCGTTCGACGTAGAACGAACGCAGCTCCTAATACAGCTTGGGGTCGAGATTGTAAGGGACAATCAACCAATGAATGGATCCGGCCTGGGATGCGTATCTGGTATCCCCCGCAGATTTTGTACGGCCGGATGACATCATCATCACCAACTTGACAAAGGAGAGGGAGCCTAGGATCGAGATCATCGTACGAACTCCCTAATTCTTTGTTTTTACTAGCAACGAATTTTAAGAAGGTTCGTGGACATAAGTGATAACAACAGCAAAACAGAAGTGTAAAGTATGGCGCAGAAGGTTTTTTGACCTCATTCACTCTCTTGTGGCTCTTGTCCGATCATGAAGGACCAGGCTTCTCGTGCCATGGCCATTTGTGACATCATCAATTTTAATGACGAAAGGTTTTTTTGATAAGCAGCTGATGCAGTGAAAAGAGATGTTACAAATCAATCCTGAGATGAATCGGATGATTCAGGCTAGAGTTACACAAAGCAAAAACCAAGGAATTCAGAACTGAATTGGAAGAAAAACGCGGCCATCCCACGGAATGTTTATTCTTTTAGGCCAACCTTTTTCATCACGAGAAATGGTTGCTCAATGACTAAGACGCCAGCAAAAGGAGAAAAAAACAACAAAAAAACAATCGAAAGCAGGTCTGGTTGCTCAGCGTTTTTCTTGCCCAAAAATTCTCAACATTTTGAATTGTGCACACGCGTGTCCGAAATCCAATTTTGCAGAATTACTGTCTATGCTGCAAAGTGTGTTTTAGATAATTTGGCCGCAATTTGGTATGATGAGGAGCATTTACTGCTTGAAAACCGAATCACTGTAAATGGCTTAAGCGAACCTTTTCAAAACGACAACTTTAAGTACAAGCTTCTCGCTGGTTTAAATGCGAAGAGCCTGGAGAAGAGGCAGGTTTCAGGGGTGCTGTGTAGCAGTGTAAGCGAAAGGCGTAGCGTTATTAAAAGCATTGTAGTCACAAAACAATAAAACTGCGTCCGTATAAACTCTACCAAACGTATGCTGGTACAAGCTGTGAATACTGAAGCAATCACGTGCACTAGACCAGCTCAAGTATTGATTTTAAAGGCAAACAAAATTTCAAACTCAATAGTCAAGGCCTTGGCCTTATTCAAGAGAGAACTTACAAATAAACCAATTCTAACTTTTGCGATAAACTGGTATGATCTCTTTGATACACAAGTCCAAGAGTTTCTCAGAGGATGTCGCTTGTGGCAGAGTTCAGTCAGATGGAAAGCTTGTTGCGACGCCGTCTCTTATGATGCGACACCGCAAGTCAAAGTTAAGGCCCGTTTACACTTGTCGCACTCGAGCTCGTGATGAAAATTGCACGTCGTATATACTAGTGGCGATTACCGTGAGATTCGTCGGCGCGATATCGAGGAGGTTTCGGATAGGCATGTTCGAGACTTCCTGCAACTTGACGGTGATTTGGGAGAAATTACAGCAAATACTATTAATTGCTCACGAATAGCGCCAAAGTTAAAAGTGCGTTAAAATGCTCGCTACTTTACGCTTGCGATTTTCATCGCAAGCTAGAACGCTACAAAAATCGCATCAAAAATCGCCCGTGGTTCTTAAAAACCATTTTATACGGAGACTGTTCAGTTACTTTCTTAAAACGGATCTTTGGAAACCTCGCTTGAAACTAATCGGAAATATTCGGATCAACTTCGAACTTCTTCGGCAATCCCCGGAATGTCTCGTTTGGCCCTGGAAAACATTTTTGTCATGCGTTGGTCCACACGTGGTTTGGTTTGGTTTGGTATGTAAAATCGTCTTTCGGTTTCAGCCAGTCAAATATGAGCAATATTTTGTGACTTCCTATATAATACGAACATCAGAAACAGTTTGGTATGGCGTTGCTGGACTTTCACTGTAAGTGAGCTTAAGGGGTATCAGGAGCCTATTAACGGGCTCCTGATGGTATGTCTCACTACATTCAAAGTTACTTAGTTCTATGTTGAGGCGTTCAGAATAAAGCAGAACATGTGTATGAAAAGGCCTCTCCCGGCATAGCAGGTGCCAACACTAGAAACAAACCAAAGATGAGAGACTATAATCAGTGAATTAAATCATGAGTAAAATTCGCTCAATTTTCTTTAATCAATAACAATCCGATGACACAATCAGTTTACGGCAAATTGTTTTGAATCTTATTTTTAGTCGGGATGTTAATTTAGTTGTTATTTTTTAGTCTACAATAACCTTGGTAGTATTTTTGTGATCCCAGTTCAATGTCAGTGTATTTTAGTTGCCCAGTTTCATTAACCTGGTTGGTTGGTTGGTTGTGTGTGACCAGCTGGCGTGTTATTTGACTTTCCTAATCACTTACCTTTTCAAAGTACCATCGATCTTAAACTCTCTGACGTTGAACTGCAAACATTATTACAGCACCGAATCGTTTCACGCAAGTTAATTGTTAGCTAGTACTTGCGAAGCAAGGCTTCCTAGGTTTATAGATCCAGGTGAACTTGAAAGAGCAGACTCAAGTAAGGAACATAACAGGGGAAGGAGTTCCTTACGTGATCCATGCCTTCTAGGAATAGCTTCTCGGTCAGTTTGACTACATATACTGAACTCAGCCACGCAAAGTTTAACCTTCTAGTTTTTGTGGTTAAGAGAAGAGCGAACTGACAGAGCAATAAAGAAGATTGACCGAAGATCCCCGATACCTCTACATTTTCCTCATGCTATTCTCATGCAGGTGCCTAACAAACTTATGGCCAGAATAAAACCAGAAATGTACTGTCCGCGCTTGCCAAACATTTGTTGTCTTCGCGTTATGATTGGTTGGTTTTATTTCAGTATGTTTGGGTTCTTTTTACTGTGATCCTTTATTTTGGAGTGGGCTTTCTTTCTTTTTCCTTTTTTTTTTTTTTTTTTTTTTTTTTTTTGCCGTTTTTTTTTTTTGGGGGGGGGGGGGGTGCAGAGATGGTTGGTTTTCGTCCTTGCTTCGAGAGGTTTTTTCTCCGGGTACTCCGGTTTTCCCTCTCCTCAAAAACCAACACTTTCCAAATTCCAATTCGATCTGGATGATTGTCAAGCGGCACTTGTCTCGAGTCTCTGAATCCGGGTACAGTAGATTGCTCAAGCACTCCCCGTGTTATTGACATTAAATAACGATAAATTACTTTTTACTTTACTTTGCGTTACCAATGGACTTATTTCCGTTTAAAAGAACGTCAACCAGAAGACCCAACCAGTCTGGTTTTCGTTGCATGCGAAGACGGAGTATTAAGGGCGCGTAATTCCTTCCGCAGCTTCTTGCAAGTCAGTCCAGTTAGAAAAACTTCCCTGCATGTACACAGCACCTAACAACTATATTGATGGACGCGTAATCCGTCTTGTGCCCGACTTAATACGGACAAACTGCGAGAAGCATGACCAAAGGGGAGTAGGAATGGCGTAGTGGTAAGAGCACTCGCCTCCCCCAAGTTTGTCCCGGGTTCGATTCCCGGACTCGGCGTCATATGTGGGTTGAGTTTGTTGTTGGTTCTCGTCTTTGCCCTGAGGGCTTTTCTCCGGATAATCCGGTTTTCCTCCCTCCACAAAAACCAACATTTCCAAATTCTAATTCGACCTGGAAACGGAGACGAATAGCCACTCTATGGATGTGCCACTGAAATATTTATTTATTTATTTATTTATTTACTTAATTAATTACTTATTTATTTGTTATTTAAAGCTTCCTTTAGGTAAGACAAGTAACCTACATTGAGTCAAGTAAATCATAGCATGATAATAGGTTAACGTGTTAATATTAATTTTTCAAACCATGTTGGCCTTATCAGTTCCCCCACAGCGTCGTTGCTAGTCAATGAAGGGTAACATTTCTCTGTTTGAATTTTAGAAGATGACAATTTCTAATTGCAGTGGCATTGAAATAAGATGGAAAGCGAGATAAGATTCGCCATTTTTGTCAGTAAACACATGCATTCACAGCACGGTCATCTTAACTGCTTAACGGACCTTTTCGCGACAGATCTGTCTGTTGAACGTTAGGTCACTTATGTCATACTCCTCATTAGCCTGTCTCAGACTCCCCCTCGTTTTCGTTCTCCTCGCCCTCGTCTCCTACGCCTCTCTCGCGGAGCCTGGTACAGGCTAACTCCACATATACAGAAAGTTATAAGTGGTAGGATTGATATTATAATGAATATCGAGAAGTGTCAGAAATGTTTCAAAAACACAGACGTTTCGGGTTATATAACCCTTCTTCAGTGTGGAAGAGAAGAGTTAGAATACGCAATTCAAATGGAAGCACGCGCGCGTGTTGCCTCCCACGCAGTCGTTGTTAGGGTAGGAGGTAATACGAGCTCCCTAAAAACGGCTGCGTGGGAAGCATGTGCGCGTATAGCCGGTAGCGCGCGCATGCACGAAGTCATAGTTCAGTTGAAGCTAAAATTAATGTTGAGAACAGTTCCTGGTTGGAAAATGATCGTCATTTCAAGTTGCTTACATTCGATGTTTATCTCTTTGCACAAATGCATATCCCGCACTTGGATATCAGAAATACTGTTACCCGTGGCGTTAAAATGTTACACCACAGGACGCCCAAGAGTATTGTTGCGTATACTTCGTAACAATCTCGTACCAAGAGTCCTCAGGCTCTTTGACCAGCGGATAGTCGCTAGGAGAGACTTTGGGAAACTGGAATTTAATTTAATTTTTTTTGATTAACTACGTCGTAACTGCTTGCATTGTTTTACCGCAGAAATCCTGCAGTAATAAAATTCCAGTTCCCCATAGTCTCTCCTGGCGACCAACCACTGGCCAAAGAGCCTGAGGACTCTGGGTACGAGATTGACTTTGTAAGTGTTCGCTAAAACGATTCCTGCAAAAAAAAAGCGCGCATCACGTACGGGTAGTTTTCGGAAAAATTGGCGTTAAGCAATCGACCGATGCTGGTTTTCCTTACTGAATGATTTGACAGCTTTCTCTTGCCAGTTTGAAGGTCAGCAGCAAAATCGGCGCTGTAAGGTTGATCGGCGAGAAGAAGCAGTCCACAAACACACGAGGGCGAGTAAAAAATATATAAACTTAATTCAATCTTCTGACAAAAACTTGCATCGTTTGCCATCTTGATTTTAAGTTGAAAGCGGGACATAACGCGGGATCATTCGGGACAGTACCAATTGGACCGGCAATAGGGCGATCTGATTGGTTGATTTTAGTTATTGGCCCTCGAGTTGCCTTAGTCGTGTAATGGGCTCCTGGTCGTGTAATAAACATGCAAGATTATTGGACTGGCACAGGGAAGGGGAAATGGTCACGGATACTATAAAGGGGCATTTAAGGCCCCGTATATCGGTGAGAGGACCTGATGTAGTTGCAGGTATGGTACCGGGACTGAAAAAGAGAACAAAACAAAATACAGTCGAACCTCCCGTAAGCGACCACCCATAATGTCAAGGATATGTGGTCGCTTACGGGAGGTGGTCGCTTACCAGAGGTCAGACCACAGGGGGGTGGGGGGTGGGGGGGTCTAAAATTCGGGTAATTTACATATGGTAATTGCGGACACCTAACGCTTTTGCCAGTGCTTATCAAAACCCAAAGTAAAAACTTTTCTTTAGACTGCCTGATTTAGGAGCAAACAGTAAACGGTATGTTTGCAATGTTACGTTGCAAGCGTAACACATCAACAACTTTGGCGTTTGTTTGTTTGTTTGTTTGTTACATAATCCAGTTGACGTTCTTTATCGCCACAATTTTTCTGTTGGATGATACAAGGTTGAGAGAGTCATCACCGGTCGTGCATGTACATGCATGCTATTTACAAGTTAAGAGAGTTTCTTTCCTATAAGGGATTCAACCTGATTAAAGTTTATTTCAGTGTACATCATAGTGCATGTGGGCCAATATGTTACAGTCCATTTCAGCCCGTGAGAGAAACAGCTGATTGTGTGTCAAGTGGTCGCCTACGGGAGGTTAAAAACAATTGAAAATTTCAAACAATCATCTCTAAAAGTGGTCGCTAACGGGACGTGGTCGCTTACGAGAGGTGGTCGCCTACGAGAGGTTCCATCTATAGTGATTTGACTTAAAAACTTTTGGTATTTTGGAAAAGTGGTCGCTAATGAGAGGTGGTCGCTTACGAAAGGTGGTCGCAAAGGGAGGTTCGACTGTAGATACAATGGGTTTTAAACTAAGAAGATGTGCGAAATAAAGCGATTTCGCGAGAATTTTAGTTTGCCGGATGGCAAGTGGCCCCAATTCTTTTTAGTCAACTTTCGATTCCTTAGATTTTTTTTAACCGAAAAACTCTTCAAGTTTCCCATTCACAACTCGGTCCCTCCCCTCCACCCCCATCCCTCCCGCCTCGCCCCATCTCTGCGCGCCAAAGAATTTGGTGGCTACGTTTTGCTTGTAAATCAGCTTTGTTTAGATAAAGTTGTTGGGTATTATTCCCCTCCTTCCTCGCAGAAATACTGCAAATGTAAAGGAGCTCTTTCGGTTCGGGAGAGCGGAGCGCAATACCCATGGAATATATCCCACTGGATTTTATTATACGGACACCAAGGGGACATGCCAAAGTGTCCGTATTATCCGGGTGTCCGTATAAGCAGGCTCTCACAAAAAACGTCACGGACAGTCGGACACATGTTTTATTGATACAAAGACTAAAGCAGACATTTTTACGGCGACAAAACGTTGTTTTTATTAATTTCTTAACTATACAGTAACTGTAACCTTTCGCTCATTTATCATAGTCTGGGACTAAAAGTACTTTATTGTTTTTGAAACACGACAACGGAATCAAAGTCCTGTCAGCATCAACCTCCGAGCGCAGACTGATGCTGATAGCTGCAAGCAAAGGACGTCGAAGAGTAAGGCTACAGGCAATGACTGCAGCAAAAGGCCAAGGAAGTGAAAGTTTAGTGTAGGCATAATGGGGAGAAAACTTTACTAGTTAAAGGACTACAGCTGTAATAGAAGAGTCCAACACCGGAAGAAAGGCAGACTAATCAAACATGCCACACTGTCTTGCTACTGCTTTTATTATTATTATGATTATCACTATCATTATTATTTTATGTTTTAGTAATAAAATCGTATTAACCCGTAGAAATATGTCATATTTGAACGCGATACAATGTCTGCTATTAGCACATAATTGATAACCAGTGTCCGTAAAGCGGGGTTGCAATGCACAAAAGTTTGTCACTCGGGACACAGAAAAGTGCGGGTTAATTTTAGAGAATATACATGAGCTTTTCGTCGGGACAAACGAAACTGTCCGGATGTCCGTAGACCGGGGTTCCACTGTACCTATAGAAATCTTTACTGGTCTTGGGTTGTACATTCGGCTTTGGAACGGCTTTCATTCAGACGTCGAACTTTTCACGAGCCGAACCTTATGCATAAATTATTGTTATACAATGCAAGTTACACCTTGAGATGTCTTATTTCACCAATGTTGTTTTTTAGAGGCGGCAATAGAATTCATGATAGAAGACCTACAAAGAAGAGAGTTGTTGTTTTCCCAGCTACCCTTCCCACCCTCCGGTGGAAAACGGCGTATTATGTTTTCCATCTAGGAATGTTTTTTTTTTTTACTATCGGGGACATCAGGTGAAATGGCCCGAAAGAAGGATCTTGGCGAGATACTTATCGAGATGCAGGATCCGCAAGCTGTGCAGAATTCGAGAGTCAAGACTCACCAAAAAGGTGAATAAGGTGATCATGGAATGCAAGAGCAGGTCATATTTTTATCTCTCCCTGCACCACGACTCCTAATTATAAAGCTTTTACCCCTTACCCCCATTCCCCCCCCCCCAAAAAAAAAAACAAAACAAAACAAAACAAAACAAAACAAAAAAGAAACAGTTCAATAAAACAAAATAAAATGGTCCGCTCCAACACCTAAGATTGTTCTGCTTTTTTTTTTAGAGCTGACTGTACTCTATACTTCATGTATGTTCATTTTTGGCAGACCGAGAGGTTACATAGCTTGGAGGTTTTGGCTTCACGCAGCGTGCACGTGCCTTTACGTAATTTACAGACTTTGCCTTCATCACATCAAACCCGATCTTGATATTTTTCCACAAGGATTTTCGATCAGTCTTGCGAGAAACTAGTTGATTTTTGAGGGAATCGTTCTATTTTACAGGCATCAATGGGTCACATTGCGAAGTGCTTGTATGCTTCGCGGCGTTTATATCATACTGCAGTTTCACGATCAAGTTGGTCGAGCCACTTCAGAACCGAATTTCAGAGATTTTTCCAGGTAAGGCTTTACTAAGCTGTCACACTGTCTCTTCCAAAGCACTATGTCCTCCAGATGTAGCTCTTCCATGATGTAAAACAGTCTTATTTTCGTTTTCTCTGTGACCATCGTATCTATTTCGTTACTAAATGATTATGTAAGCCTGTTAATTTGAACACACGCAGTCATTCGTTTTATTGTTTACCTCGGTGTATTTGCTACCACTGTTTCAAAACGCGATTTGAGACTTTATGAAAGGCTGTATGTCTGTTACCAGTGTTAGTTCGTTTTACCTTGGATTTTCTGAGAAAATAGCCTGTATTTGAAGCTTTTGTTTTTAAAATTAATTTGCCTTGTTACGCAATCATACAGTTGTTGTGGTCGTACGTCACTCAAAATGTGAAATATGTATGGGTGACCGCCAATGTTCCTTCTCAATTCCAATATCTCTTACTGAGATCCGCTTTTCCCATGTACTGTAGTCATACACTGCACAAAAATACCTTGGTATTAGGATACACTGTCGTTAAGAATCATCACAGGTAGTGCGTGTGTGCAGATGTCTTGACCCCTTCACTGCTACAAGGACATACTCAGTAAGCCTTTTGGTTTCCCATGGGCTTCCTGGCCACCTTTATTTTTATCATAATATACACTTGTAATTTCATTCATGAAAAACTGAGATGATATGTATGCGATGAAATTCTTGGAAAAAATTTCCGAGCCCCCAGCAGGAATCGAACCCACTGTGCTATGGGTGACTCATGTGGTGAACAGGTTTGGGGTAAAAAGTTATAAGGTAGTGGGTTTGATTCCTGCTGGGGGCTTGGAAATTTTTTCTGAGAATTTCACTGCGTACATATCATCTCAGTATTTCATAGCATTGGGTGGTTGGCTGGTTTGCTGAATGTCATTTATAGTGGGAAAAAAAACTTTCAAACTTAAAAAACTATCAGATTTGCACAGTAAAGTTCAAGGACATACTGGGCCCAGTTTTACAGTGACTGTATCATAGCCTATGCACTCAATAAAACATAAAACGCATATATAGTTAAACTTTTGGAGAAAAGGACAGTCTGCATGCATTGGATCAGTCAATTCCAATGGTGCGTTTGTCTCCCCATTTAGAAGCAGTGCTTGACAGAATAATTTTGTCAAGCACTCCTTCTAATTTGATACTTGATGAAGTTAATATTAATTTGTTTCTTTTACAAGTTCCTTACTTACAATAATTTAGAAACTGTGTTTGTTTTTCAGTCTGGAGAAAAGCCACTACTTTTTGCAGTGAAAAGACGAACGTCTGATATATTAATCAACAGAGGAGCTTATGGACTCTCCCTTGCGGGAATCTTTATATCATTTTATGGGGTTTACCTTATGGTCCAGGACACAAATACAAAGAAACAATAATAATAATTAACATCATGATAAATCAGTGCTGTGAGCAGTTCTTCGATCATGGAAATGTACTTCATGGATGCTCTTGAAAGCTAGTGGACCCCGCGCATTGGTACACATGCTGAATATGTCACGCCTGAAGTACAAGAATTGTGGCTAGATGTTTTGTAGGAATAATTCATTGCAAGACACACTGTTTGAAACACATCACAACCAGCTACACTGTATCAAGGTCTGTTTCAAGGCTTCACTTCATCAACAAGCTGTCTCGCTTTAGTCTCGGAAACAAAAATATTTGTTTTCCGTCTGTCAACAAGAGCTTGCTTTTGGTGGTGGACTTAAACTGGCCAAGCCAGTTTTGAATAATGTTGTTACATGGTGCTACTTCAACCATAACTGCTTTCTCTCCGCAGTGGCTGTAATATTATGTCTAAATGCGATTTTTGTAAGTGTTCACTCACTGGAAACTGTTAAGAGATATCATTATGTTTTGCAGGATTTGTTGCCTGTGAATTTTCTTTACATCCAAATTTGTTTTTCAATGAATTTTCCTTCTGAATCAGTAAGAATTTGTAAGAATAAATGAATGTGACAATTTACGGTTAGGGGATAAAGGTGACTCGTGAAAACAGTGTTTTGATAGATGTTTAAACAAATGAAATTGTGTTTTTCCAGTTTAACATGAGCTGAGTGTTTCATGTTGCTATTAATATTTCACCTTACTTTATGATAATCCTGGAACTGGAGAATTCATGACAAATAATATTATGCTCACTTATTCTAATTCTTTTTTCTTGCCCATAAATTATTGCTTTAAAAGTGCTACATTTTTGACATGTTAAAACAGCTTACATGGATTAAACTCATTCTTGTTTAAAACACAAGTTTAAAAACGTTTTTCACCTTAATCCCTGTTATTGCAAATAGCACATGCTTACCGTTTACATGCCTTTCAGGAATTCCGGTTGAAAAATCAAATTGAGCACATCTGATTCTCCTTGGAACCTTTCTGAATTATAGGCTCCTGGTTTAAATGACGCACTTTTACTGCTCCTTTGGGGATTTCCAGTGACTGTTGATGTTGATAGGTTTTTCCGTCATCCATCATTCTGTTAATAAGAGATATTTATCATTCGCTATTTTTGCCGAAAATTTGATCTTTGTGGATTGCATGACTGGTCAGCACCCAGGTTCACAGATGTGTCGGCTTTGTGACACTATGGAAGATTTTTTCTGCAAAAACTATCATTCCATAATAAAACAACAAAAACGATAGTCCAAAATTAAACAATATAATTTGTTGTTTGTGGGATTTGCCCAGCCCTGCACCATCTTTCAAATAATGTATATGTTTCTTCCCTGAATGTAATTTGAAACTTATGATAATTTGGGAAGGCACATGAGTGGTAACTAGCATCTGTAAAATTGGCAAGTCATTGAGTGCAATTTTGGCTCTAATTACCTACTCCACACCTTTGGAGAGTTTCAAGTAAATTATTGAGTCAGTTAAATTAAGTAACAATGAACATTTCTTGGGAAATTATTTTGGGAAATGAGAAATTTGTTTCCAAATGAACATCATTATTTTGTTAAAGCTGGTTCTTTAGCTAATACTTTGTATACATGATTTATTGTCCTGTTTTAACTACCAGTAATAAACGTTTTCAGTATTATTGAAAAACAAATTTGTCTGTTCTCTCTTGTATCCTCTTGTTGCACAGCCACTTGCTCTCTTAAAACATGTGGCTTTTTTTTAAGAGAGCTGGGGCCTGTTTCTCGAAAGTCCCCGTAACTTACCAGGCCTCGATAAGTATATTTGCAAATGTTTTTTAGTCGATTACACAGTGATTACAGACATGGTACTTGGCTAATGTTTTCATAGAATTATAAGATTTTAAAATTTAGTATTCAAAACTAGCAAAAATTTACTTCTGTTAAGAAACAGTTGTCGCCAAAGACACTTATTGGGTCTGGTAAGTTACCAGGACTTTCGAGAAACCGCCCCCTTGTGACTGCATGCATGTGCATGGACTACATGGACAAACGTGTTTGTACCAGCAAAAAAATTATTACAACAAGGTGATCAATAAAAAAAGGAAAGAAAAACTCAGTGAATGGAGTATGTTGTCTACGCTTTAGACAACAAGATCTTCGTGCTATAGCAAATTGTATGAAAAAAAAATTATGCACAAAAGCCAACCATTTACCTCATTTATAAGTGGCAGCTGATAAACTATTCTTTCATTTTCAAGAAAATTCATCCTCGGAGACCCAGGGGCAACTAGTCGGGAGGAAGGAATTTTCATGGGCGAAAGTTTACAACAAGAAACTCGCCCGTGAAAATCCCTTCCTTCCAACAAACTGCCCTTGGGACTCAGAGGATGAAGAAAATTTGGTCTTACTTGCCTCTTTAGCACCTGTAAAATGCAATAGAATTTTTACTCTAAAATGAGATAAGTAGGGTAATTAACATACAGTCAACTCTCACCTTGCAGACACCTCGCTGTTACGGACACCCCGATAATACAGACAGCAGCTAAACTCCCAGCAAAAATAAATTACAGGTGTTTGACTGAAATAAATTCCTGCTATTGCAGACAGGTGTCTGCAGTAATGGGAGTTGACTGTATGTCAAAAGAATAAGAAATTGACCATCATTTATGAATAAATAGATTATGGAAAGCCTGGACAAGAACTGAAGGTAAAAATAGCAAATTTTATTTAGTTATTAATTCTTCCAATATAATACAACTCTGAAGGATTTCAATCAAATTTACAATTTGTGGTTTGAATGGCAGCATGGAAAGAAAGAAACAAGACATAACTGTCAATAATTTAATTTTTTTTTCTGGAAAGTCCATGTTCATTGGAAACAGTGGAACCTTAGAAAAATCCAGAAGCAATCTAGAATTCAAAACTGACTGCTTGATTTAATAACACCGCCAGTTGGTCTTGCCATCTCCAATAATTTTGTGAAATACAAACATTACTGGCTTTAAAATAAGTCTTGGAAGACTGCACACGTACAACACATGCTGCATTCTCTTGCAATCCTCTGCAACTTGTTTTGCGCCAAGTTTTGCAAGTTGCAGAATGGTGAAGGGTTTGTTGAAATATATTTTCTGTAGCTCTCCTTTCAGTTCAATGATGGCACATGTTTTCCCTGCCACTCTAGCCATATTCCAGGCCACTTGGTTTTTAGACAGGACACAATCTGTTGTTCTGCGATGTGGCTAAAGTCTGATGGCTCTATGGAAGCAAGTCCCTCTGTGTATACAACCTTTAGAGAACAACAAACCATCACACAGGGTCAACACTTAAACATGGCATGACACTGTCATCTGAAAGATTAGTATGAACTTTGTTGTGATCATCATGATCTTCAAGAACGTTCTAACCAACACCACCATACCATCAACCCCCACCATCTCCATCACTATCACAACTGCCACTGTCATCACCGTCTTCAAAATCACCACCACCATCACAATCATCTAAATCTTACCCTCCTCTCACCCACACCCATCGCCACCATTTTCATTCACACCCTCACCACCTCCATTCTGTCATAATCATGGTTATGGTGATCTGGTCACTGCGATCAACATGATCATCACATTCCTCCACCGCCTCCTCCTCATCCCCATCATCATCATCATCATCATCATCATCATCATCATCATCGTCATCATGTTTAAATAACTTACAACAGAGATGGACTCAAAATTAGCTCTGAACTTAGTAGAATATTATCTTATTCCCACTCCCAAATGTCTAAACACTTATCCCTGATCCCTCCACTCTTGAGGATATGTTGATCTCAGTCCTAACTGGGTTACTAGTTAGTGATCCCAAAAAAGGTGGATTCTCACTGAATAATATTCAGAGAAATGGGCATCCACACACCCTTCTGTCTAAGACCTTGATGATACTGCACTGAATTTTGTCATCAGACCACAGTTGTTCAAAGAGTGGATAACTTTATCCAGCGGATAAGATGATATTCAGCGATAAAATGTATTGGCTTGAGTACACTTTATCCACTGGATAGAGCTTTCCCTGTCTGTGGTAAGGAGCAAGACCACGCCAAAAAGGATACATTCGACTTCAAGTTGCCGTCCGTGGCTCATAAACATCCGTGCTTAAGCTCCCTATTGTTTTGACTGCACAGATTGTTGGGTGCAATTTTTTCAGTGCTAAAAATTTCAAGACAGTATGTCTGCATGAGAACGTTATTGTTTTATCGAAAGTAAGCCAAAGCATCCATACTTACTTTTTTAGTTCCATCGTCCTCTCTTACACCAAGTCCATTATAATGAAAAGATTTAAATGGCTTGACATCATCAACAGATGAATCCTGCAAAAACAACAGTCAACAGAGACTGGAGTAAAATCCATGTGAAAAATACACTCTCATCTGTAAGCCGAACCAAAGCACCTGTAGATAAAGATAAAACACCTTTTCTTAGTAACCCCCTCCCCTACCTCTAAAAGGTAAGCCATGGGCACGCAGTCAAGACCCATCAATTAGAAATTTTTGAAAATGGCTACAAATAAAAATGCTCCCTCTCCCCCTGACCCAACTCCAAACAATATATACCCTTAAACTTACTTGAGCAAAATAAAATACAATTTCAAGAGGCTTGAAAGCCTCAGAACTTTACAATTAATCATATAATAAATTGTTATTATTAAACTGAAGTCAAGTCAAATATACAGTATTACATGTTAAGTACACCATACCTCCCCAGGAAAGAACTCTTTCAAGAAATTCTGCAGAAGAATAATTCCCATTAAGTCTTGATCAAGGCGCTCTTTCATAAACGATACACTAGGAATAACAGGAAACAATAAACTGTTTAATAACTAGTAAGGTCCTAGTCATTCCAACTCCTGCAGCTTTTCAAGCAATTCCCTGGGTGAGAGGGGCACTGCCCTGTACACGTGTTGTAGGGTTGTCCATTTCATTAGACGGAACATTCAGAATATTATAAGGTTAGCCTGAACATATATCTTTGTTCAATGGACTTTTTCAGGGGCTTTTTTTGAAGGAGTGTTTATTATTTGCTTGTTTTCAAAAGGATTTTTATAATCAAGATTTGTGGAGACTTATATGGGGACTGAGCTACAAGTGTGTAATTATGGTAAGCATGGTGGACTCTGGATCATGTGGATTCAAGGCCAGGCTGGGGTCATTGGGTTGTGTTCTTGGGCATGACACGTTACTCTCACATTACTGGCAACCTGTTCAAGAGGATATTTGACAAAGTGCTGGGGAGGTAAACTGTGTTGGACTAGCATCCCATCCAGGCGGAGTAGCAGTGCTCCCAGCCACTTCATTCTACAGAACCAGGATAAGCTCTGGAAGTTAATGGTGCCAGTAAGCTCACAAGGCTCTACCTCACCTCTTGTATGGGGGAGGAGGTGGGGGGGGCTGGGGGTGTGTGGGGTAGATTCAAAATTTCATGGCTTGTTTTACTATGGAGTACGAGTTCAAGCATGACAATACTTACTATTCAGGATCAGAAACAAGTCCAAGGTCTTCTAAAACATTTCCAAGTTTATCGCTTGTTATGAAACCATTGTCTGTTCACATAAATGAAATGTTAAATAGATAAATAAACAAATTTAAATAAATAGTACATATTAAATAAAAACGTATAAATTACTGGTTTATATTATTAAAACTGATTTCTGATAACTTTTTAAGAACTGTTTGATTGAACAAAAATATTTAATTAAATAAAAATTAAATTTTATATTTTAACATTTATAATATTATGTTATTTTAGCTAAATAAATATATTTCATTTAACACAATCAATGGACTGATGGCTACAGCAAAGTTTAATAATGTTTAATAATATTATAATAAATTTTTATTATCAAATATTACATAATGGTGTCATGATTAGGCACAACACTTAAACGCTATAAATTAATATTACTGAACAGTCAATCCCATGTACAATGTACCTTGTTTATTACTGAAAGGAATTTTTTTACTGTGAGGAAAACTGTATAATTTAATGATTTTGGCAGAGCTACACTGTACATTTCATTGCAATAATTTCAATTTTTTGCCAATTATTTGGAGAATATATAAAATATAATATGTAACTTTCCTTCTAATTACAATCACAAGTAAATTTAATTACTGATTCCTCAAAAAATCACGGAAAACACGACAATTTTCTGTAATCAAGGTATGTTCTTTTCATTTACCCTGTTGGTCGTGAGATTTAAATACTCTCAGTCCCTTTTCTCTCTCACTTTCGGATCCTGTTAGACTTTGTTCCTTTTTTAGAAAAGAAATCACAATTAGTTTTAAAAGCTGACTGGTAATAATGCACATTATATCACAAAATATCATCATCATAATTTTAATAAAATAATGTTTCTATTTATAACTGGAAGAAATTTGGCAAGTAAGATTTTAAAACATTTTGTTTACTTAAAAACAATTTCTTACCTGAGAAAAGAATACTGTTAGATGTGTTTCACTTCCAAGCAGCCATACAGGAAACTTTGGAGATTTTAAAAAATTGCCTACCTATAAACAAACACACTAAAATGAGTTTATTGGTAGTCTAAAATTATTGATATAAAACTCAAAGGTACTGAGCGGCACGCAGCTTATTAAACAGTCACAAATAATCTGACAAATATGTTACTAACGAACCTGAAAATGTAAACAGTTGGAAAATGCAAGTGGCTGCTATCTTGAAGTGGACGTAAAAATGAAATTTAATTGGTTCATTCTGGCCTGGATGAAGTCTGTGTTCACAGGAATTTTATTATGATTGTACTAAAATCACCTATTAGAATAAGATTTCCTGAAGAATTGGGCAACTGGTGCTGGTTGTGGAACATATTTTTAAGAAAAATATTATTGACACAAGTACACTGTCCAGTCAAGTGAAAGCAAAAACATTTCCAACAATTTCCAGCTCACCTCACAGTATCTATGAGCTTCTAAGAGTGTTAAAAATCCTATAGAAGACTGTCCAGGAATACCTCTCAGTTCTGCAAAACAAAAGATTATTTCTAATAATCAATAAATGAATAATACAATTTATTATAACTACTATATTAATTAAATAAATATTTCATATGAATTTATTAGTGGACCATGTGCAAGTTATAGAGAATAATCATTGGTTTTCTCTTTCACAATCATATGGTTTAAGGAGTCATTCACACTTCTATTACTTTTGTTTCATTAATATCTCTCAGTTAGACTGCTTTTGAATCTACGTTAATCTTTGTATTGTTGCATTGGTCTGTCCTTATTAAGGTGGCTCTCTAGTAAAAGTGTACTAAAGGGTAACTAAGATTTTAGCAACATCAAAAGATTACATACTGAACCCTTTTCTCTGGTCTTGCAACTTTTGTCAGAACTTTAGTTCCACTTGTAAAATGTAATTTTTATTCTCTATTCTTGTAGTTGCTGTACCTACCTAGCCCTGAAAGCACTCTAGTTGAGTCCCAGACATTTGATACACTATGACCAGTCAGCATCAGGTTTATCAAAGTTTGACTACAGGAAAATAAAATAAATGAAATCATATAATTATTAAAATTCTAGCACCAAAATACCAATGAAATTTAAAAATATAAAAGACAGCAAGTTCAAGTTTTCTATGAAGATGTTGATGGTTAGTGGGGGATGAAGCCCTGACTGCTGAGCCAACTTATCTCTAAGTCCGTTGAAACTGGAGTGAACCATTTAATTGTTTTAATAGCATAACCCAGTCACCACAGACCTTAACTCAACAAAGAAATTATTTCTAGCAGTTGGTCAGTTGTGTTTATAAATGTCAAATTGCCTTGTGAGCAGTCATACTTTTTCCTCAGATCACACACAGAAAATTATACCACCCTTGCAAAGCTAATGAGTCTAATCAGATTGGGAGTTTGTTTAATAGTCAGTCACTGGGTTATGCTAATGAAAGGTTGTTCGGTGTGTGAAAAAAAGTAAAACAAAATAAAACATCAACACCACAGAACAAGATGCATTAACAATGCATTAACTTATAATGAAATCAATCATTCCTTGACTCATAATGACAACTAATTAAGGTCTAAAGGACTGAGTGCCTACTTAAATACAGAGGTATTTTTGTGCAGTTTATGACAATGTGGGAAAACCAGATCTTAGCAAGGGCTAGGCGCTATTGGAATTCAGAAAGAAAATCGGGGGTGTCCACGCATTTTTTAGAGATAATTAAGCAACAGTAATTCTAAAAAGTGCTAAGAACACAGAGCAACCTATATAGCATTTTTTCCCAAATTGAACCCCTAATTTTCTTTTTGGATCCCAATAAATTATCCTTGCCAAGATCTGCTTTGCTTGCGTACTTATAAACAACACAAAAATATCTCTGTTTTAGCAGTCACTGCTGTTCAGAAACCTGACTTTCTTGGACCATCTTTGAGATGTGCAGAACGTATGCACAGTAGCAAAAGGAGGCACTGTCCCTTAATATCACTGTACTTTATATGAATTCAACTATCATGCCAATCACGCAAAGCATTCAAAACAATAAAATACTGTAATCATTAGTTAAAATAATAAAAACATCCATCTTAGATTATACCTTCCATGGCCAAAGTTAATATCCACTAAAGGTTCTCCTTCATCTTCCATTTCTGCTTTGATAATTTCTATACCCTGTTGATAACCACCATTAGATTTAATTACCATGTACTTAAACTACAGCTTACACTACACATCCAGCATATTAAGAAGATAATATTCATGACCAAACACTACCTCTTGTGTTTTGAGTACAAAAGCACTATATTAAATACATGACAATGATTTATGGGCATAATGTTAACCTTCAGCTTCTGAGTACAACTATAGTAAATGAAGCATTATCGTTAACTCAAACACAAATGAATTTTGTTTATTTTTTTCTCAGTGCACAAGCAGTCAGAATTCCGAATTATGAATCTGATTGGTTCCAACAGTGGGTGGAATTTTTCAATCTTACCCTCAACCCAGGGCAGTTTTGTTTCTTTTGGCCTTGCTTTCTTGTGGAAGAAAATAAAAATGTCATTCAGACAATAGTCTAGGTATTGGGAAAACTGTGTCCTTTATCCTCTTGCCGTGCTCACAGTTTTCCTAATATGGACCTCCGGCTGCCAGTGTATGACATGATAATTACGTCATGTTATTTATATATTTCTCAAAAAAAAAAATTTGGGGGGGGAAAGGGCAAACTAAAAAAAAGTCAATACACAATTAATGCACCATTATGATATTGTGAAAAAACTGGAGTGAAGGGCTGGCTGCCTGGATTCCTTAAACTAACAAGTGCCTTGTAAACTGACTCATTCCACAGATACCAAAACTGTTTTTTTTTTTTTTAATTTTTTTTCTATTTAAATTATATAAATTTAAAACACAATGAACTCTTATAAAGGTGTTTTTCCAATACACACCTTGGTTAACAATATTGAATAGAGAAATAATAGAACACCAAATCTTCCCTCTAACATCGCTATGTTCTTTTTGATGACTTGGCTGACATCTTCAGAAATGCAACACTGAACCAGGCTGCAATCACAAAGAAAATTTACTAGTATGAAAGGGAGAAGACCAAAAAAGACACTTACTTATCTTGACTAGTAAATTCATTTCCAAAATGGACCAAGCAAGCTAGTTCACCAAGGTTTTTATTATAGACTTTCCTGGTTGTTACTTTCTAGTTTGTGTGAAACTTGTTTATGTATTGTTTATATTATTAATAACCAGTGTAAGAAAAAGTGCAAGAAAGGAAAAAACTCTGACATGACGGTTTGAACAACTCCTACTTCACAAGCTTAATTTTGCTTTGTTTTATGTCAAAACACTACTCCTTTCAAATGTAGGTAAAGGAAAATTGGATTGCTCAGGGAGCCAATCCGAATGCTTCTTTTCAGCACAGACTACGTTCAGCTATATAGTAAACCAAGTTTATAATAAGAAAGCATTTATGGGAGGTTTGACAGTACCTCAGAAACATACCAAAGTTTTGAATGAAACATTTCACTTGACAGTGTGGTAAGCTCTTGAACACAAACAGACTTGTGATAATCAGGGGAATGAGAGTCTGTAGAAAAAATTAGGATTTATTAATTCAATTACAATAAATAGTAAATCGTTTTCATAGTAAGACAGCAACAAAGATCCATGTATTGTTAGTGTGGTAAAATAGTGTAGTAGAGGTGATTGAGAATTTTAAGCACTAGTCACTTTGAATTTTACTTACTAGGTTATCAAAGGGCAAAGTCCTGATCATCAGGTATTGGGCAATTTATTGTACAGTTATTAAACTCTGTCTAGACTGTCCTTATTTTAGTCTCCTGGGGATTGAGGGGATTCCCCTGTCCTATCCCCTCCTTCTCAATAACTCTCAAAATAATATATGACATCCAGAGTGTACAGTAGGATAACAGAATGTAGATGGTAAAATTTACCGTAGATTCAACACCCAAGATTGTTTTCTTTGGGGTCTGCAACATGAGCCAATGACATGGCAAGATGATGTGGGGATTACTTTTCATGCTTGCCATGAAGGCTATCTTAGATTTTTTACTTTTCAAAATGTGTGACGAAACCAATGATCATCACTAATCAATATAATGTCAAACTTAAGACCCTTAAAATTAACTTTATCAACAATTAAAAAGAGGGAAAAAAAATCAAAATTCTGAGCAACCTGCCTGACAAAATGTGGCTTCCAAGGTAACATCAAATTATGTAAACATTAATATAATTTCACATCTAATTATTTCCAGAAAATTTTTCAAAAAAAAGTTAGCAAGTTTTAGTGGCTTTTGCCCTGTAGACAGATTCTTTCACTGATCATTCACTGACAGAATTAATACCTGGACTGTTAGACGACGAATTTTCATCAGCTTCCATCTCAGTTCTCATGCATGGCGCAAAGACCAAGTGATCTCTGAAGAACACCAGGGTAACTTTCTCAGTTTTGACATTCCTTAGCATCTCACAAAGGGAGCACACAAGGAAATGTCTTGCTTGCTCATCTGCGGAATTTAATAGAACCATGCTTCAGGTAAGCTTGCATTTGGTTTTGTGAAGATATTCTGTACTGAAAACATTGAAGCCAGTTTACAAATTGTTCTTAATCTGAGAGGTTTTTATCCAACCCTGTGAGCAGTAACCGTTCAACTGAAAGGCACTTTCATCGTTACATTACATTTACAACCCAAACTAACCTGTTAACTGTCTCCAGTTATCAGGAGGTGGTGCATCTTCAACAAACAGAATGTTTTTCAAAATATAAGCCTGAAAAATAAAATCAACAACTTGTTGAATTTCAATAATTAAACTGATTAACATGTACCAGATGTACATTGTCAAGATGTGAGCATTTAACATGTACCACACCATTTTGCACTATGAATACTGTCAGAAAATCATTACATTATTCCTAATAAAGAATGTACAAAAAAAGAATGATTTCTTTTTCTTTAATAAACCGTTTTCTTCTTGCTTTACTTCAGTGTATAAAGTTAACAATTTTTAAATCCAAAACAATAACATAAAATAACTTTATAATTTCATTTATGTCTAATAACCTGAACAGAAGCTATTATTGCGCATGGTCCTCCCTGTTCCTGAATAAGAGCACTAGGTTCCTCGGTGGAAAAGACGAAGCCTAAAGTGAAAACCACGAAAGAAAAGATAAAATTTCGATTTCGACTTGTGACTCAAAACAGCAAATTTTATATATACTATCGTTCTTATCTACCAACACAAAGTTTACCCTCTTTAGAAATCTTTACCTTGAGACCACCTCTCAAATATATCCTCACTAAGATTCTCTCCCCATAAAAGACTCAAAACTTCATCGGCGTTTTCAAACGCAGAAACTCGACAAACGTTATTCTCGTCCGCCATCTTTGATTCTTAGTCTCATCCCCAGGGCTTTCTCACGAGGCTGAGTGGTAGACTGGGACAGATAAAAAACAAATGAATCAGCACTCCCTTGGCCAGCGGTTGCTCGGAGTGCGACGCCATCTTGCTTTTTGGGGGCTTTTGGACTGAGAGCTTTGGTGTTATTTTTCGCGATGGCTTCAGGAGTTCAAGACATAACATTCAAGGATTTAGAGGCCGATGAACTTCCAGTCACGTCGGCAGTTTTGATGGGAGGCGCACATCACCTGGGCCAGTACTGTGACAAGGATTTCAAGAGCTTCATGGGTTGCCGGTATGGCCACAAAGATCCACGCAAATGTTTAGAAGAAGGCAAACAAGTTACAAAGTGCGCTCTAGAGTTCTTTAAGAAGTTGAAGGAAGAGTGCAACGAAGTTTTCACCAAACATTGGACTTGTCTCGATTACAACAACCAGGAATTTGGTTATTGCAGGGCAACACAGAAGAATTTTGATGCTTGTGTTTTGGAAAAGCTTGGTTTGGAATGCAATCAACCCATCCACCTTGAACTCCATGATTAACCTGATGTGTGATCGGATTGAAAGTTATATTGTTGTTAAAACTAAACGTTGATCGACAGTGCTTGTCCAAGCACAAGCTATTGGACTTCTGGTGACAGTATATTTCTGATGACGTGATATAAGAATATTATTGTTGGGTTGTAAATTGAAGGTATTAAGGTCTTTGGAATCCTTTACCATGTCTCTGTTCTACCATTTAATTGTAAGGTGGATTAAAGTTCTTAAAAGATTTCTCTTCAGATATTTGATCTTGATTTACAAGTGTTGGGGGTACCACTGCTGAGGTTTATACATTTTAGTAGTACATAATTTCTGCAGATCTGAACTGCGCTGGCACAGTGTACACTGTAGATCTGCACAGTTTTTTTTTGCAGGAATGGCTTCAATCTGAAACAAATGTTGTATTTTATAATCTCAAGGTACATGCTATTCAGAAGTGCATTAAACTAAGAACTTGCCTGTACAGATGCCCAATAAGTTTATGGTAAACCAAACAAGATGTTAAAGGGGCAGTATCATGGGAGATATCATGATTTTTGGCCAAAATTCACAAAATTTGAACTTTTAGCACTGTGTTAATTAATTTCTAAATCGATGATTTAAAGAAATATTAATAGTGATTCTGAGGCGAAAGGTTGAACCAAAATATAGTACAACCAGCAATTTTTAGTGCGTTACGACGACAAAATTTGAAAACGTTTTCAAATTTGAACCATTCGTCATCTTGGCCAACTGCCAGCGAAAATATCCGTGGATAGTTTCTTTGCATTTTGATAGTCTTTTAATGGAATTTGTCATTATATCTTGGCTGCTATCAACCAAATAGCGTCTTTTTGATTTTCAATGTGTTACTAAAAACAGCGTGATACCGTCCCTTTAACATTGTATTTGAACAGATTTAGGACCAATAAGGAGGCTGTGTCTGAAGCAGTCGTGGATAGCAAGTCAGTTGTGATAGTCCATTGATTTCAATATTTACAAATTGTCAATAATATTTTCTGTTACGAATCCTCAGGTGGCTAACAAGTCCTTTGTAGGAGTTGCAGGAACATTCTTGAACACAAAATCTTGAGAACCCCAGTGGTCCGACCTTTCACTGGCTATTGCAAATTATTAGGCTTGACATTTGGGGTGGTCGCTTACGCAAGGTTCAATTGTATATATGAAACTGATAACTGCAAATATTGGATTTAATTGCGATTACATAATTTATGACAGTTTCTTTCTTCCTACTGTTTGAGATAAATAATTTAAAAATTATAAAATTATAATAACTACTTTTAAGGTTTGATGATGAAAATTACGGGTAGAATCATATTTAACACAACATTTCGGTGTCCTCATGACACCATCATCAGGTCAAAATATAATTTTCAACAGCTGACAAGAATATTAATGTGCAAGTTCAAGTTTTTGCCTGATACTTTTAAGGTCTCTATAATATAATAATATTACATGCACAACTTTCTGCTGCTATCCTAATTATCTTATTTTTGTAAACATTCAACTTTGATGCTTGCTATTTTTATATTCTAAAGGATTAAAAGTTAGTTCAAAAACTCATTAATAATTCATAAGCCCATTTACCTATCAAATGGTCGATGAAACATCATGTGCAGTGGTTTTAAAACCCGATAAAACCTCCTCCTTATTAGTATGCGGTGTCTAATGTTTTTCTCGTATTCTAATTTCAAACATTCACAAAAGTATAATTTTTATGAACTCTCTTGACACATGCTTTTTCAGGAATGTTTTAGCAACTGTTCAAACAGCTTGCAGCACATGTTTTGTTGGGTCTTAAACCACTCGGCTGTGCCTCGTGGTTTTAAATCCCAATAAAACAGGAATGTTTTAGCAACTGTTCAAACAGCTTGCAGCACATGTTTTATTGGGTCTTAAACCACTAGGCTGTGCCTCTTGGTTTTAAATCCTGATAAAACACTGCTGCTCATGTTTAAACATATTTACAAAATCAACTTTCTCTTGCTCTCCATCTAACCTAACTGACTCTGGTCATGGCTTAATTTTGTTTTAAGAGAAAGAAGAAAGAAAACCTCTGGGACTAGGATAGAGTAACCTGACGACCAATCTTTTTTTTAATAATAATTAACAATCAACCTAACCCAATATTAGTATGAATTTTTTTATCAGCACTTCAAAATGAGAAAATTAATATACTAAATATTAAAAATATAAAAAGTACTATGAATACAATAACAAATTATTATTATATTTATAAAGAAGTACATAAAACCTACTAAAACTAAAAGCAAAAGTGAAAGTAACAAAATTTAATGAAAACGAATGGTTAATTGATAGATTTAACATGTTAAAGTAAGATTACCGGAAGGCATTCTGGAATAAAATTCCTTGAGCGATTTCTTCACATTATTTAAACAGAAGGGATACTTGTTATTGCAAGAGGCAAAAGTTTCTAAAGTTTAGGACAAGCTACTGTAAAAGAATGATACATGCCCTAGTGAGGTTAGAGTCCTGCATCAGCCCATTACTGTAAGAGCATACTGCCTGTGCATGCAATTAATCAGTACCCTGAATTATTGATAAGCTCCTGAATGTGGCTAGCAATGGATGGCTTTGATGAAAGACATTTATTAAAGAGTTACTTTTCCTGCCCTGTAAATTCATTTCAGTTCTTTGTCTCTTTCAAGAAATTTTGTTTTTAATCCACAACAGCCACGACCCTCCCCACCCATCACTGCCCCCACCGGTCCCACTCACTGGGATACTAATCAGGCGACTCCTCAGATTTCATTCGTAAACAATCTTGAGCTGTTGACCATGGCGGACAGTCTGCTATCCGCCAGTCAGAGTTTTCTCTCGTCCAAAAGAGATCGTTTAGACACTGTCACCGAATCGTGCGGAGTTTATCACAGAAGATGGTATATTTTAGCAGTTTTCTCTCTGATAGCTGGGGTACAAGCGGCCGCGTGGAATACTTGGGGTCCAATAACTGGATCTGCCGAGGACGTCTTTGGCTGGACCGATGGAACAATAGCCTTGCTCGAGAACTGGGGACCGATCGCTTACATCGTATCGTTCTTGATCTTTTCCTGGCTTTTGGACGTGAAAGGTATGCTTGTATATTTTTGTTCAAGAAACGTTGAGCTTGAAGATTTTAATAGGCGGAATTCGGATGTGTTATCGCATGTGCGCGCGTTTACGGTCTGCTGGATCTTTGCCCGTTTGGGGGCCGGCCGCGACCTGTGATCGTCTCGTCTGTTATTGCAGCTTATTGTCTCTTTAGTCCTGTGCTGTACGGGACTTGCAGAGCAGTTGGCGGTAGTTACTTCAAATTGCTGTCTATACGGGCCAATAATGACTCTGCTTTGATTTTACACTAAGCAAAAGGCGCATATTGTGTCGAAGGTTAGCTCCCCCAATGTGAAATGTGCTAATTTGACTTGGTGCAAATTGAGGTTTGCTAAAGCTTAGTTAAGAAGAGTTAAGTTAGAAGGCGCTAAGGCACAAGCCATATTTACGTTGGTGCGAGCTACTTTCACGTGCAAAGGTAAACAGTACGTGTACATTTTATGAATAAGGTCAATCCGATTAGCATAAAGCGTAACGCATTAAATTCATACCAAATACATCTCAGAATGGGTGACCTTATGTTTGATTCTTGCATGTCGCAGGTTTGCAGGATCTCAGATACGAGTGTACAAGCACTAAGGGGGCACATGTAGCTATTCAGGCTTCTTTGCTCCGCAGATGGTATTTCAAACGTGACACACGTATACCTACAATTTTCTTGCTTTTTATCCCTTGTGAATTCCAGGCAGGGAAGCGCGGCCTGCATACCGCAGTAATTTTTATTACACCAAAAACGTCAGATACCCATAGAGTTAAGAACTGAGGGAAAGTTAGAAGAGTTTGTATGGAGTCAGCAAAGTGTATAGTGAAAGTGCCAATAGGGAGCTTAAGCAACGACGACGGCAATGGCAATGAAAACGTCACCCGAAAATATATCTTAATTTCATTTGTGCTACTTCGAAATTATTTCAACTCGCTCAACTTTTACAAAAAATGGCGAACTATCCAGGAAACAAATTGGTAGGAGTGGCGTACAAGTTAAGAAAGAAAATGAAAAATTCACCGTCCTCGTTCACGTTCTCCACAAAACCTTCAATATGGTCATTTGATCCAAGATCACTCAGATCATGGTCTATCAAAGGAACTGAGGAATCCACTCTGGGTAAGGATTTGTTCCCCCTCCCCTTTCCAATGGGTGGAGGGTACTCCAGATTTCACGTGGCGGGGATGATCGAAGAATTTTTTGGGGTTTGAAATTTTCGATTCCAGGATTTCTTTTGGGCAGGAAAATTTGGCAAGTATTTTTTTGGGTGGCTTTGAGTAGGGATTTTTTTGGGTATTCAAAACAATCTGAAGATTCGCGGTAGTGCCGGCCACGTTTTCATTCTGCATAATGTTATCGTTGAAACAGAAGGTGTTCTTGGATGTCTCGAGTGTTGAGTGTTGAGTCCCAAGATGTGGAAAAGATAACTTCAGATGGTATGATGAATAAACAAACACAAACATTCAATTGCGAATGTTTCTTTTTTTTGTGTTATATCATTTAATGCTTTCTGAAAATTTTTAAGGCTGGGGTGGATCGGAAATTCGGCATGGGATTTTTTGGGGGTTAGATGCAAGGGACTTTTTTGGGTTTTGTTGGAAGCCCTAGGGATTTTTTTGGGTTTTGACTTTTGCCCCCACTCGATCATCCCCGTCACTTGAAATCCGGAGTACCCTCTGG
The DNA here is from genome assembly GCF_977016875.1 of Pavona decussata. NCBI lineage: Eukaryota > Metazoa > Cnidaria > Anthozoa > Scleractinia > Agariciidae > Pavona > Pavona decussata. The sequence continues at coordinate 1,167,121 of NW_028145581.1, forward strand.
GGTTCCTTTGATGCACCATGATCCAGATTCGGATTCGCATTCAGATTCGGATGTGCTGATAACTGATAATCCAGATTTGGGTTTTCTCAAATCCATCTCCCCACCTAAAATGTCCTGCTCACAATAAGGTCCTGTCCACATGTATTTAATGCTCCTAAAATGAAATTTTTTAATCCAGTCACTTGGGCGTTTAGCAAGTAGATGACGAACTTTAAAAAGTGGATTTCCCAAACTAGGAACCTGTGCTTACATCCACGTGAACCTGCAATCAATTTATTGTCTACAAATTATTTTTCACCAGTCCATATGAAAACAATGAAATGTTCAATAATTTTTAAAATACACAAAATATTAAAACTTACGTAATAAATTGTGAAATAATTTATATGCACAGATCATACACCGCATGTGAGTTCAACATTATTTTGCACTATTGTAGACAGGGTCCAATGATGTGACATCAGTGTTTGTGAAAAACATGCATATCAGAGCCAGCAATGAGAGGTTGACACTGCTGTATTTGAGGGCTATTTTTGTGTGAAGAGCATACATATCATATGTATCCTCTTCACACAAAAATAGCCCTCAAATACAGCAGGCTCCTGCTACTGAGGGGATTTGTAAGGAGAGAGCATCTATGATTTACTTCAGTTGGTAATTCCATATTTATGATGCAAATTTGTTCAGAATCCAGTCAGGAGCACTGATTGGTTGACTTGATAATTATGCATGATTAAGATATTCAAGTTGTTATTCACCCGGCCACTTGTGCTGCATTCATGTGCACAGTTTATTCTGGAAAACAGTGGCTATGCACTTGTGATGACTATTTTCATCATTTATGCATAGAAGACAAAAACCCTAGATGTGTGGATGGAGCCTAAGAATATTAATTTTGGATGTTCATTTCTGTGTCTTATATTTCTACATAATTTTTTACATTTTATTACAGGTCTTAGGGTCTCTGTGCTGATAACTGTTGCGCTTATGTTTGCTGGAACTGGGTTACGCTGTATCACATCAAAACCAGAACCAGCTACATGGTGAGTTGAGTTGAATCCGGGCTGTCATTAGTTGTCGGCAGCCAGCTCTTCTGACCATGCAGCAACTGCAGTAAAGATATGATAAGTGAATGATCATTGAAGTTATGTATCTTGTGAAAAGAGACCCTGAAAAAAAATTCCAGGCTTGAAATACACTGTATGTGGTTTAATAATAAATAATAATGACCGTTTATTAATTAAGAACTCATTGCAGCCTGTAAGGCTAAATTACAGAGTTATAATATTATACAAACTAAAATATAGAAACTACAGTATGTATTGATTTGAACCCAATGACCTCTGCAATATTGGTGCAGTGCCCAGTACCAACTGAGCCATCAAGCCAACTGGTAGCTGGTCATTTTTTGAATTTGTAGTAACATGTACATATCCATCAACTTTTTTATCTTGTAAACACTTTGCAGGATTTTTTCAGGCATTTGCTCAATTAATTCCCCCTCTCAGAAATATGGCTGTTTATCCTTGAGGCAATGGTACAAATTGCAGAGACTTATGGCTGTCTTAAAAGTCTGTAGAGTTAATGTGCTTACCACTTCATCACTATTCTCCACCTGTACAGTGTAGATCTCTGAAATGCAGTTTTAAATTTTTATTCCATGGTTAGGCTGATACATACAGGTCAATTTCTTAATGACCTTGCCGCACCTGTTGCTATGGGAGCACCTCCTTTGGTGTCATCAACCTGGTTTCCACCTCATCAGCGAGCGACGGCAACAGCAATAGCTTCATTGATGAGTTATGTTGGCATATCGGTGTCCTTTGGTGTTGGCCCTTTTGTGTTAAATCCGTCAGAAGTTGCCAATAGACCCAATGCAACCAAAGAACTGCAGGAGAGCCTTGCTGATGTCAATAATGTTTCAAACAGTTAAGTCTCATTTGTTATATCAGTATGATTCGAAAGGCTTTTAATTATTGTGCAAGAGATAATTTGTTATAAAAAAAAATAGTTGTTTAGAAATGGGCCAAATATTATTATTTGTGTATTGACCTGCATCTTAATAATGCTGGATTATTTTTTCATCAAAAGCTATCAATTAGTGCTTACTAGTTCATTACTGTTGTTTTAAAATACACATTTAAAATATATTCTACTGGCTTTGAGTTGTTCCAGGCTTTTAAATGCCATTTGATGGATGGAAGACCATTACAATTTATTATGTACTAGGGAACTTTCAGCATTTGAATAGGATTCAAACCCGTGACCTCTGCAACACTGGTGCAGATAGCTTAATTATCACACAGTTATAATGCAAGTCTTGATTAAAAGGTTACCGATACCAGTTGCTAGGGATTTTATTATTTGAGAGATAGAAAATCATTGCAGTTATGTACAGTACTTGGCAACTTCAACAGTTGCAAAAAGAAAGCCATGTGTAACTTTCTTCTCTTCTCTTCATTCACTGCACAGAAATGTCTTGGGATGACGCAGTATCCACCGCCAGGCATCATATCATGTTATACATGTACATTGGCAAGTGTTTTAATTTATAGACTATTGTATAATAAGAAGAAGCAAAGACAAGTTAGAAAAACATTTGACTATAAAAAATTGCGATAAAACGTTTCGTAAAAACATTATAAAAAGGTTAAAAAACACGACGTTTCGATGTACATTACATCATTATCAAGTGAAATTAAAAATGCAAGATTGCGGCTATAAATACAAAAATGGACAATAGATATTAATTAAAATAGTAGCATTGAAGAATGCTACCGGTTAAACAAAAAGTTTCGCACGTATAGAGTCCGTTTGAGTGTTCAAGCAAGGCTTAAGTTTCTTGATGTACAGCATTTCAAATACCAAACAATCGAATTTGCTCTGACACTTTCTCAAGATGTTAAAATGGCCCTGATTCAATAGGTGTTTGCTCCCGTGAGCTTCAAGAAAATGTTTGCCAATTGCCGAGTTCTTGTGCTCAGCAACGCGTTGAAAAAGGTGTCTGGCTGTATAGCCGACATAATCTGCATCGCACAGATCACATGCAAAATAGTAAACAACGCATTGCTGATTCACAATCGACGGCTTAACTTCCCTAGGCTTAAGATCATGTTCTAATTTCCTACTAACAAAAACTGGCTGCAATATGGGGCCAATCTTATTACTTAGGTCGTTAAATTGCCTGCGAACCGCATTGGCAGCTACTTGATCCTTAAAAGGAAGGATAATTCTGATCTTACGACCGCCTTCAGGCTTCTCTTCCGCTGCCTGTTCCGATACATTACGAAGAAAATTACTAATGATGGAATCTATGAGAGCCCTAGGATAATCTAGGCGACTGAAAATTGAGCGCAATTTGTTACATTCTAAATTGAAAGCTTCTGTTGTGGAACATAGAGCGTACGCGCGATGTAACATTGTTTTCACTAAAGACACCTTGTATCGTTTGTCGGTATGGCTATGGTAATGCAAGAGTAAGCCACTGTTCGTTTGTTTCCTGTAAACTTGAGTTTCAAGTTTAGTCCCACACTTGATGATTTCAATGCCAATAAAAGGAATCCTACCACTGACAGGGAGTTCCATTGTAAATTTCATGCTGGGATGGAGACCATTCAGAGTATTGAGAAACTCAGAGGCAGCGTCACCACTAGGCATTTTAGCCAGGGTATCATCCACGTAACGTTTGTACAGGTCAGGCATCAGACCATCACGGGAGAGCTTCTCTTCCAGGTGACACATAAAAACATTAGCCATCAGAGGACCAAGAGGGGAGCCCATGGCCACCCCATCAGTCTGTTCGTACAAAAGACCATTGAACTGGAAAAGCTGGTTGGTTGTAGCAATTTCCAGTAATTTGGCAAGCTGATCCTTCTGCAAGTTAAGGCCGTAGGTCTTGTTGAACCAATCGTTGGTGAACGCTTTGTGGAATAGGATGTTAATCGTCTCACTCAAAGGTACGTTGATTCTACGTTTGATTAATATCAAAGAAGCTTGATGTCAATGAGCATGTAAACAACCTATCTTCTTATCGCCTTACGTTCTTCGAGAAGCTTCTTATCTGCAGAGGTCTGAAGTTTTCAGTACCACAAAAGGTCTCGCCCATCGACATACATGCGAGCTTTGAGAAAGCATATTGGAAAATAGAGCCGTTGTTGGATGATTCTGAGAAGGAACTGGCAAGCTCAACTCTACGCTCAATCGCCTTGAACTATATCCATCGTACAAGCCCCAAACCACCAAAGGCTCTTTTGAATGCTCTTAATCGCTTGAAGAAACGTGACGACATCATAATCACCAAGCCTGATAAAGGTTCTGGCGTAGTGGTAATGGACAAGACCGAATACATCCGTCTTCTAAGCGCTGCTTCAATCAATAACACTTCTAAGTTCGTACATGTTGATGAAAAGCGACCAAAGAGGCGTGGACGTCCAGCTCAACATTTCCACCCGCTCTTACAGAAAGAAAAAGAGTTGCGCACAGCCTTACGTCAAATTCTACCTGAAGAGATCGCTAACTCGCTTTCTCCGAAGAGTTCCAGATTGTCACACTTGTATGGCCTTCCGAAGACCCATAAAGCCACACTGAGTATGAGACCCATTTTATCAGCAACTGGCGCCTACAATTACAATCTCGCCAAATGGCTCGAAGAGAAACTTAAGCCACTCTCCATCAATGACTACACAATCACTGATGCCTTTGCTTTTGCTGATGAAATCCGTACCATTTCCGTGAATGAGGATGACATCTTAGTCTCCTATGATGTGACATCACTTTTCACCAACGTACCTTTGAGTGAGACGATTAACATCCTAGTCCACAAAGCGTTCACCAACGATTGGTTCAACAAGACCTACGGCCTTAACTTGCAGAAGGATCAGCTTGCCAAATTACTGGAAATTGCTACAACCA
>NW_028145582.1:0-70000 GCF_977016875.1 Pavona decussata
GCCGATCCATGCCTGCTTTATACCCTGCCTCTTAAGCAAGTTTTTAATAAAAGTGTTTTCCCCGGCTGAGTTGATAATTGGGAGTTCTGCGTTCATAGCTTGGCAGTTTTGCCGGGCAACAGTCATTTCTTTGGATGTGGTACTTACAATGTAATAACAGAAGACTTCACTAGCAACCCAGCCTTCCGGACAACCTGAAACAAGCAAACAAGATATAATATGAAAATTAACCGTCAAATAAAAAATATATATATATATATATTTATTTATATATCAGCAAGCAGGGCCTTCTCCTAAAATTTCGCTCGTTACATGTTTTTAAATTAAGGTCATAAAATATTTAGGAAATGTACTGCAAGTATGATAGGCCTGTTATAGTTACGTTTTACAAAGTGGTCACTGGATTCAAAAAGGGAGTGTTTGCTTCTTTGTCTTTTTATGTTCCCTTTTAGGGTTAAAATATAAAGGAAAACAATGAAACAGTTTTTTTGTTTGTTTCTTAAAAGGCACTTTTACTAGTCGCTGTCTTCTTGAGATCATCGATAACTTCATCACTGGAGGCTGTTCGACCACGACATGTCCGCGGACTATCTTAACTTTTAAGAGGACTTGATTGAATTCCAGACGCTTAGGCCTGGCACAATACATACGGCAATAAATCCAGGTAAGCCTGTTACAAAAGCAATCAAAGTATAAACCTCTCGACATCAAGATCACCATTCTAACGACGATTCTAGAAAATTTATGTCGAAGCCTTCAGATGATGTGGACATAGGCGTTATTTAGAACACTTAACCACGATTTCAGTGAAAATGTATTCTCAATTTCCACGCAGAAACTAAGGAAATTGTTTTGTGCGGTTAGAGGATGCTGCCGGTGAACCTGAGAGACATTGTCTTTCAGCGAACCACAATTGAGAGCTGTTTTACGTGGTGGACAAAAAATGTTCAGTGATCGGGTTTGAAATAGCGTTTGCGAACTCTTCGAAGCCAGCCTAGTACCACTAAACTCGTGATGCCAGAGACGAAGGCAACGCCTTCGGAGGCTTTATTTATAACAAGGAAATATAACAACTTTGAGAGAGATGTATTATATTTAGCCAGTGACACAGACATCTTCGGAAAATTCTCCCAACAGGACTTGTCCCTGTCACTGACCTTCCACGGGTGCTCTCGTGGGAGCTAAGACCATTAACCTCGGCTTTGTTTATGAGTGTGATATGAATCCTGTATACTGCTAGGATTTGAATCTGAGTTTTGTTTCTTACAATAATATGCGATCTTAGGGTCAAAAATCGATTATGTCTTCAGGCCAGTTTTATTATTGTACATTACAACCTGCGCAAAATAACGATTTCACGAACAAAGGGAATAGAGTATTGAAGTGTGACGACACAAATATTTGAATTTTGAAATTATGGGACTTATTAAGATGTTCGCAAAGAGCATGTTGAAAATGCCTACGTGTCAAACTCAGCAGCTTATTGCAATTTGGGAGTGAAATATTGGGACTTTTATGCTCCAATGAAACCACGCAAATCTTTCTAGTTTTGTCTCAGTTTTTATAAAAGTTTAGAACAGAGACAAAGCTAGAAGGATTACTATGGAGCCATAGGAGCATAAAAATCCCAATATCTCACTCCCCAATTGCAATAATATGCTGAGTTTTGGCCAGTAGGCATTTTTCATCATGCTCTTTTAAAATATCTCAACAAATCCCATAACTTCAGAAATTTAGTATTCTATGCCTTACCTATTTTAATGATTTTAACGTCACATTTTTCGCCACTCCAGGGTAGTTTGCACGAACAGGAAAAAGCTTCCTCTTTCTTGTCAAATAAGCAAGAACCTCCGTTGCGGCAGCCAGTTATTTGACATCCCTGTGATAAAAAGACGTTCTTTTCTTTCTTTTTCTTTCACAACTGTATTTGACAACTTTAACAACTGTATTTGAATGCAATCATCAACGAGTCTAAAGACCCCTTTGTTTACACTACTTGCCAATGAATTGCAGGTAAATAAGTTAACGTGAACCCACCTTGAGAAACATGGAAAAACTAACGCCTGGTTGATCAACGAGCTCAGTGTCTTCGCCGATAGGAGCTTTCTCGCGCTTGTTCAGTTCACAAGTTCCTTTTCCGCCTTGCTTCAGAGACTCCTTAAAGTTCGTGGAAGTACACCACGAGCTTTTAAGACATGACTGACTGCAGGATATTAAACTGGGAGAAGCAAAATGACTCACGACATGACCTGGCAGTCGCTTGTTTACCCGCGTTGCAAATTTAGCCGATCGAGAATTTTCTTTAACAGCAAAAACCGTAGCCTTCATTAGAAATTCACGTAAAATGATAAACAGGCAAATCGTACAAGCACTATTTTGCAGCAACCCAGACTTAGCCATGGTGCACTACACGAGTAATGAATGAAGTCTGCTTTTTGCGGGGGGAACAATACTGAACATCACCAGATAAATAATTCTAGTATTAACGAAAACCTATATTTTCGGGGTTTTTTTTATACTGATAATATTGATCGTGTTTGTTTTAGTGACAGACCGTGTGTAAATAGAACCACAATGCCTATTTTGTTATCTCTTATCAAGCGATAACAGCTATTCATTTGAACTTGAATTTGCAGAAAAGAAAAAGGTTAAAAAACTACTAGACAAATGGATTCGTTATATATTCATCATAACAAAAAGTGCTATTAACATCCTTTGTACATCCTGCTATACTTTCACATTTTTTATCCCGGTTATAACAACAGCTTACGAGTTCCAGAAATCAGTCACTTAATTTTAATCAGGTCTTAACTTACATTTATTGTAAATGACGCTATAGCAGATAAACGTACCTTTATTTAGCACAGAAAGAGAAAGCTTTGATAATTTTATAATTTCTTGCCTCATCGATAAACTGTTACAATTAATTTTTCACAATATTTTATTCAGGCAAATACGTTCAACTAGTTTTGGTCGTTAGTGCTTGTTGAAAAAAAATTCCTTTCCACTATTTAGAAATGAAAAGAGCCTTAAAAAATTCCAGGAAACACTTTATGTGGTAGTTTTAAAGAAACTGGAAGATAGAAATAGAGCCACTTGACATTCAAGAAAAAATAAACTTTGAATTAATATTATTTGCATTTTGTCTTGCATTTTGGCACCGGAAAAGGACTACAGACTAACTCAATATTTTCGCTAATTGTTTTTATATGTTTAAGTGTTAATTATTTTAAATTCTCTTCAGTTTATATATATATATATATATATATATATATATATATATATATATAAAAACAAAGGGAGCAAACCTGGAATATCTATTAGAACTACCTGCAAAACGTTAAACAACCAAAGTTAAAAAAAGCAAAATGCTTGGGTGTAGGCAGGTGATGATCTGGAGTTTGCACTTGACACGGTTCGCAATATTCGCTGATAAACCGTTTTTGAGAGCTCATGTCACGGTTCCCCGGTGAATTGTTTTGTATACAGCTGTTTTAAAGGCGTACGCGACAATGCCTAAAGGTAGCCAATAAATTTCAATAGAAGCTCAGAATCCACCTTGCCCGTCATCTCAAGTCTTCGCTGTATGGTCGAAGCATTATGGATTCTGAGCTTTTATTAAAACAAATTATTGGGTATTTCGCATACTACCTTTTGGCATTGTCGCGAAAAAGCTGTATATATATTCACTCAATGTCTTAAAAACGTTTATACAGAAAACAAAGGAAACACGCCCATTATAGCTTGAACGGGATTCGAACCAATAATTCTTGCCATGCCGGTGCAATGCTCTACCAACTGAGCTACCAAGCCAACTGGGAGCTGGTCATATTGTGAGTTCGTAAATATACCCTGAATTTTTTTCAAGCATAAATTTCAAGCCTCATTTTTTTTTTCAGGCTTCAACTGCTTAAGCTACGTGGTAACTGCGAGGATCTTTCTTCTATTTGATCTTTCATCCGCAGTTCAAAATATATGTTTCATATATTTACCTTTAGTTATTCACCCTTCAAGGGTACATTACAAACTCACAGTATGACCAGCTCCCAGTTAGCTTTATAGCTCAGTTGGTAGAGCACTGCACCGGCATCGCAGAGGTCATAGGTTCGAATCCCGTTCAAGCCTGATTTTTTTTAGGTTCAAAGTAGCCACGAGAAGAATCCTCCCCCTCCCCCCTCCGGACGCGCCACCCCTGAAGTCTAAAGGTTCCGACAGATTTGAGGAAACCTGCTTTCTTTTTTTTCGCGGGGAATCGCATTGTTTTCGCTACGCTTGTCAACTTGCAATATAATGAACGGTGATGACCTTTTTTTTATATTTCGAGTCAATCATGATGATTACAAGTGCATCCTGTATCAACTTGCTATGGTACATACATTGTTATTCAAGTGCGAAAATGTTTACATTAATAAAATAAAGAAAATCAGCAAGACCACTCCTGAACACAACTACAAGAAGCCAGTCCCCAAAAAGGAGAACCAAGAGTTCAAACCTATAAAATGATTCCTAAGATCGAAAAAAAAAAAAAAAAAAAATTGCCTCTAAAACTCGAAATTGCATTTCTATAGGTTCCGACAGGTGTGATAAAAGGGTATTTTCTGTTCTCTCGGGGAAATCACAATTATTTCGCTACTCGTGTCAACTTGCAAGTGAGTGCACGGTGATGATTCTTTTTAAAATTCGCAATCAATCATGATGATCACAAGTGCCTGATGTATCGACACGTTATGTTACTAACACGGTTATTCAAATGCAAAAAATGTACACATATAACAGCAGAAACGAAAGACAAAATCCGACGTTTCCGAGTAATCATGACTCCATTTTCAAGGGCTTGGCGCAAACATAAAAAGCATTTTGTTCTTTTTAAGAGAAACTTAAAACCAAATCACAACGTGCAATCAGACTCTATTCTTGCCAAAGTATTTGTGTAATTTTCGCACCCCGTGATGTTAATTTTCGCCTCAAGATCGCTTTAAGGACGGTGCCTACTAATACATAAGTATTTTTGCGCGTTATATGACTATGCGGAAAAAGCAGATCTCAGCAAGGGCTATTGAAATCCAAAAAGAAAATTGGGGGTAACTACACAAATTGAAGCTTTATTATCTTTGGAAAATACATGGTTATCCCCAATTTTCTTTTTGGATACCAAGAGCACTTGCTAAGTTCTGCTTTCTCCGCATAGTTTTAAACCGCGCAAAAATATCCCTGTATTAGTAGGCACCACCTATAGGAAACTCGAGTATCTCGAGATGCGCAGAACGTATGCGCTGTAACAAAACTAGGCACCGTCCTTAAATAATGTAATTTGCATGATCTGTTACATAGTTCCCTTGAAAATGGAGTAAAGATCACTCCGAAACGTCGGATTTTATCGTTCGCTTTTGCTGTTGTATGCTTGATCAAACCTCTTTTAATAAAAATATATTCACTAGTATAATAAAGAAAACCAAAAGGGCCAATCCTGAACGTAACTACAAGATGCCAGTACCCAGAAAGGAGCACAAAGCGGTCAAACCTATACAATGATTCCTGAGATAGAAAACAAACGTTGACCTTTACAATTCGAAAATGCGTTTCTTGAATTAAAGGCTAATTTCAATTTCTTCACATGTATTTGTAGTTCAGTCGTGGAACGCAAGGTTGTAGGATAATCCACGCTTTAAATCTTCCCCTGATTAATCGGTTGTCCTATTTTATGTAGCCAAAAATGCGATGCAAATGAACGTGCCATATTCTTTGTTTAAAGCGGAGTCGAGAATGCTGTTGTGTAAATGTTCTTAATCAAGGGAAGTTTGTGTTGTTGTAAAAATATTATAGAAAAAAAATGCAGTTAAATGGTGTAATCGGCCATGTCGTGAGTTCGTGTTTTTCTCATTGCCCTGTTGCCGAATGGACAGGTACAAGGATTTAACAAAAGGCATAAAAAAATAACAATCGTTACTTATGACTGTTGGTTGCAAAATGTTTTCATTGTAGATCTCATTTTGAATTTTTATCACAGTGTAAGCTTAAAAGGAAGTGAATTGCACGGTATATTTATGTGTTCGGTGTTGTTCGCCATGTGCTGTAAAAGCTATCTTCTGAGTGCTCTGGCTTGATAACGTGTTCCACTTCAGTGAGCAGAAATCCTGCAGGTTCGTTCCTCCTTGAATTATTACTTCACTAAACTGATTGAGTTTTTCGTTGACATTGCCACACGTTACCAATACTGGGATTATTGTCCCTAATGACAAACGAGTGGTGGATGTTCAAGCTGACGGTCATTTCAGCTTATGATTTTGAAAATATGTAGGCACAAGTGTGGAGCAGCAATTGAAAAGAATCGACAACAAACAATGTTGGTTTTTGCCCATTACAAAGTATTAGCGATGACCAGATCTCAGAAGCAAGAATAATGGGGATTTCTGCCCACTTCGATTGCGGTTATTTCAGATGAAGAGTCAAAGTCGACTGCGCGTAGCCAACCCGGGAACTGAACAATTGATCCGTCTATCTAACTTTAAAGAAACCATTACAGTCAACAACGAGAGTTTAGCGAAGACTTGGCTCAGCCAGAAAAAATGGACATATTTCTGATTACGCAACAAATTAAGTTTTCAAAATGTATTGCCACATTTCCGAGTGCTTCAGTACGGCGTTAACAACGACCGGCCAGTTTTTTAGGGTTTGTCAGCAGGGCTTCCCGTCTTTCGAAGTGTATCTGATAACATTATTGTTCCTTTGACGTGTTTGTTTACGTTTGCTATCGTTTCAGGTTTGCGCTGATAGCCAAATTCTGACAGCTGGGACAGCAGGGAGCCGCGGGGAGTATTAGGAGCGGCATTCATATTCCTGACACAAGCTCTCGCACCTTTTCCCCTCCGGTCCCTCCTCTTCCTCAAGAGCTTGCTCTAGTTATAGGGCTTCTTGAGATTTTTAGTTATGGATCTTAAATTTTATTAGTTTTACATACATCCACATCGTATTTTGTCCTTTAGCCTGCGAGCAAGCTCTCTTGGGGGTGGGGGGCGGGAGGGGGAAAGAGGAGAGAGCTTGCAACGATGTCTCAGGAATTTTCATTTCTGCGTTGAATTTTTCAACGGAAAATGCTGATTGGTGGATATTGAATTTGGTGCCTACGTCATTGCTCTTCGCGTGCGTCGTGTTGACAACACAAAAATGGTGGTAGAGTTTCTATCAGTGAAGGTTTCGAGAATTTCTCTAAATAACTTAGGTTTTCTCTGGAATTAAAACCAGAGCAAAGTCAAGCTGCCAATGCTTTACTTCAAAGTAGCGATGTTCTTGCAGTTTTACCTACGAGATTTGGGACAAGTTTGATATTTCAACCTTTTGCAGCCTAAAGTCATAACATCAAACAATGTTAGTTGTTTGCCCATTGCAAAGTATCATTATCGATTACTTGATCGCAGAAGCAAGAAGAATGGGGATGCCTGCCGCTTCGATTGCCGATATTTCAGATGGAGAGTCAAGGTCGGCCAAATTTAAGCTTTGTTTGGTGTTTAGCTCAGCCGAAAAAAATATGAACATCTTTCAGCTTACTCAATTCCGAGTAGTTCGGTACGGCGTTCGCAGCGAACTGCCAGTTTTTGAGGGCAACGTTCTTTAGAAGCGCAATGATTTCCTTTTTGATCTGGCACTCACACGTCTGCTTTGCTACTCGTTCGCAACATCACAAATTTCGCACGAGTTGAGTGTTCCAATGAAACCACACTGTCGAATTGAGAATTGCGTCCTCGTTCTCGGAGACCCGGCTGCAAAATTGAGATCCTTCCGATTTTCTTGCACTGCTTCTTTTTTCCCTGGCCGGACCGTGTCAAGTTTTCTACATTTTTTATGTCCAGTAGTTTTCTGGCGTTGACACTGCAGTCGGCAAGATTCGCTTGACCCTTGGGACGACATTTGTGACCTCGACCTTTTGGTCAATCGGCTTTTAATGTGCTCACAATTAAGTAAAATCCTTCACTTAATTTTCTGATTTTTGTGGCACTCGGTAGGCATACTCGATCAGAGAAACTATAGTTTTTGTCAGCAAGGATTCCTGTCTTTCGAAGTGTATCTGATAACATTGTACCTTTCACATGTTTGTTTACGTTTGCTATCGTTTCTGGTTTGCGCTGATTGGCCAAATTCTGACAGCTAGGACAGCAGGGAGCCGCGGGGAGTATTGGGGGCGGCATTCAAATTCCTGAGACATCGTTGCAAGCTCTCTCCTCTTTGTCCCTCCCGCCCCCCACCCCCAAGAGAGCTTGCTCGCAGGCTATTTGTCCTTAGTCTTCTTTTTTACGTTTTTTTTTTTTTTTTTGCTTTACCAAGGTTGCAAATTATTCTTAATTCAGTCTATTGGCTACCGAGAGTGTTTGAATACAAAATATTGCCGGACGGCAGACTGATCCCAAAGGTGGAGGTGACGAGCTTGATAGAATAAACAACAAAGGCTAGAATAACTAAAATATCCCTTACAAGGGATAACTCATATAAATATCTTGGTGTCAAAATAGATCAATCTTTAACATGGAGAGATCATGTAGATAAAATTGCTAAGAAAGCCTCTGGAGGAATTGGAGCTCTGAGACGTGTTAGACATCTTATACCTCGTGAAACATTAATCACAATGTACAGCTCCCTGCCATATTTCGATTATTGCAGTGCAGTATGGGGGAGCTGTGGGAGGGGATGTGTGACCGACTCCGGGTACTCCAAAACAGGGCTTCCAGAGTATTAACCTTGTCAAATTATAATAGACGGTCGGTTGAGATACTGGATGAACTTGGATGGGATAATCATGAGACACGAAGGATAAGGCAATTAGCTACAATAGTGTATAAACTGATTAATGGAACTATGCTCAATCATTTACCTCAAATTTTTACATGCACAAACTCTATGTATTCTTCACCAACTTAAGAAACTCTTGATACAATTTATTCGTAGCCAGACCATGCACTGAAGCTGGAAGAAACAGCTTTCACTTTAGAGGGGCGGTTCTCTGGAATAGTATGCATGGCAAGGTCAAAGGTCAGACAAGCCTGAAATCATTTTTATCACATTTGTAATTTATTCGTATATAATTAAGACCTTAGTCTCCTATTTATATATTATAGTTCTAATTATCTCCTGTTGTATGCTTTATTATATGTTTTCCATATTGTATTATAATTGTAATTTATTCATATATACTTAAGACTTAATACTCCTATTTTCCATATTGTACGATTTATTGTATCTTTTGCACGGCTCTCTGGAAGAGCATTTTTATGAAAGGGATTCCGTGTTTAAATAAAAACGATGATGATGTTTGTTGAAAAAAAAATTTTAACAAATATATTTCAGTTATTATAGCCTTTGTTGTTTATTGTACCCAGCTCGTCACCTCCGCCGTTGGGATCATTCTGCCGTCAATATTTTGTATTTGAAATAATTTGCTGATCCAGGTTTACAAGTGATCCGGCACCACTCATCGGTTTGTCGCTGTGGAATTGCAGATTTTATTGTGTTTGAATAAACTTTCATCTCATCTCTTATCTTATCTCTTATATTGCGGGGCCAAAAAAAATGTTTTTTTTCCTCAATTTATTGCTCGCATTGTTTATATTAAAAAAAATAAACTTCTGGTTTCAAACCAGCTGTCAACTGCTTTATAACTGTCCCGCACAAATTCTCGTAGAAATAATTGGCGGGAAATTGGAAGCTAATGACTGATTTTGTTGCGTGTCCTGTTTTTGTCTTACCACAAAGCTTCAAACCGAGCTATGTAGTTGACAGAATCCCATGTCAAATTCGATAAATAGGAAAAAAGTTGTGTCAAAAACGCTAAAAAATGGAAAAATTTCGTTTTTCGTCATATTGAATGTTTCAATGCTTGGGCATTAACATTTACAACATTTAGAACATTTACAACCTGAAGAAACCCGAATCAAGCAATTCGTTTCAGCGTAGAATTAATCAGATATCGGAAAGGAAATATGTTTAGAAGGACGTTAGACTGGGGCATAGAATATTTTTCTTCATTCCGGCTAGGTTTCTTGGTAATGTTGCTTTGGGTTCGAGAAAACCGAGTGTTTGGGTGGATGTTGGTTTGTCCGAGCGAAAGCCGGATCTTTGGGGTGATGTTTGTTTGGTCGAGAGAAGTGTCTTAAGGGCGAGGTGTTGCCAAAACAGAAAAAAAATAGAGCCGGTATCACTAGAACAGTACACATATCAATTTGGCGTTTGTACATGCAATATAATAACACGTTAGCATGTAGAGTGGGTCCATTTGGGCATTTTGCTGGAGAAAAGAGCGGCTTTGACGATGAGGGACGGGTGGCATACCAGAAATAAATCTACGTGTCAGATATTTAGAGGGTAGGATATCTGAAGACGGATTACGTATGAAGACGGAGTATCCTGCATAGTGCCTCGTTCAAGAAATACAAAACCCTACGGTAATCCGTCCAGGTCGTTGTTGTCTTCATGCGAGACCAACCTCAAAAGTCGTAATCAGATGCACTACAGATTTTATTTAATACCCAAGTTTGTTTAGGGTTGATTATGTGTCCCTGCTATCAAATCGAACGTTTCAAAAACGACGCTGTGTACGATTGAATTTCTAAACGCGATGAAACAGGGGAAAACACGTTGTCCTTTTCCACGAATCTTTGTTGACAAAATTTTAGTTTGTGGTCTGATCAAAGATTCATTTTTTTTTTCTTTTAATAAACATCCTATAGCTATCTTAAGTGTTTTTTGTTCAAGATATCGTGAGGCCTATCACCAAGGTATATTCTGCATGTACAAAAGGAGACCGATAACTATTCCTGGGAAAGAAAAAAGTTGCAAGTGTTTTGGAAGACAGCTATTTATGTTTAAGGAATACACAGTTAGAAACGTTTTCTGTCTAGCAAAAGTTTTCCTTTTGGGGGTCTTCCATTTAAAGATCTATTTTATTATCTTTTCCTGCATTTTTTACTAGCAAAAGTCTCTTTATTCAATTAACTGTCTAGCATAGCCTTCTGACAAAGAACAACAGCGCCACGAGACTCGCAGGATATGTCATTCCACCCCTTGCCACTAGCGTGGACGCAATTCTCTTGGCCCCTTTTGTTGTTTGGCTCTCCAGATTTCCACGACTCATAGTTTCCCTCTATTGGTGTGCCATTAACCCAGTAGAACTTCGAGTCGGTTACATTTCGCCGGAGGCCTATCCATGCCTGCTTTAAACCCTGCCCCTGAAGCAAGTTGCCAACAAAAGTGTTTTCCTCAGCGGAGTTGATAATTGGGAGATTTGCATCTATACTGTGGCATTTTTTCCTGGCATCGTTCACTCCCGTGGATGTCGTACTTACAATGTAATAACATGAAACTTCACTGGCAAACCAGCTTGCCGGACAACCTGAAACATACAAATAAAGAAAGAAGCTATGAGTTGGTATAAGTTGTATTTTTTTTAATATATATGATAATTTTTGGGCGGTTACTGCCCATTGACTGTGATGTTACCATAGCAACCCAAATATTCCTTTTAAAAAATGAAAAAAAAAAGATACTTTAATTACTTTTATTGTTTTAGCTCATATTAGTGTTCCTTTAAAGGCTTTGATCACCTTTCGTATTTCGAGAAATCGAAGATGGCGGATCCAAGATAGTCACTATTTGACAAGCATGACGTAATTAACAGGACATATGACGCTATAGATTCATGTTGCGGTCTCAAAGGAAACATTTTTCTTTACCTACTGCCTATCCTCAGAGTCTCACTCTGTCATTTTGAATACTTGCAAAATTGCCCGCACCCTCTTCTCCACCCCCCCCCCCCCCCGTCCCTCCCAAGAAAAAAAAAATATATATATATATAGAATAAATAAAATATATATATAAAAAGAAAGACAACTCGCTCCAGACAGGATTAAATGGGTCTCGGCACTTATTATGCGAAAGTATAGCACTGTGTCAAAGCGTTTCTCTAATTAGTTTGAATTTCTGTCGCCAAATTTAAACTTAAGAAAAAGGAAAAAAAATGGCGGATTTTTGAGGATAACAAACTGCGTGTTCTAAAAATTGAATGAAAGAAAATCAAGAATTAGGGGGGTATAACGAGTCCTTATGCATCAGGTGTACGGAGCGATGTATTGACGAAAACGACGTTTGTGAACGAGCACTGAATAATGACCAGTATACGTTTTATTCATTATAAATGTGTAAAGGGATTCCTAGTGCAAATGGTTAAAAGATCTGATTTGTATATCATCTTGCTCATCCTTGGCATGCGTGAACGTATACGTATATCTTATTGGATGTTTTGTGTATATTTTGACGAGTTGTGCGGACGAGCCCGAAAGGCGAGTGAAAATAGAAACAACGAGAAAAAATATATAGCGATACTACACACCAAAGCATGTAATAACAGATTTATTATCCAACTTAAGCTTCTCTGATTCGTGGCAAAGAAAACTATAAGAACCAAACTGAAAGAAGATGAGTGCGCGGGATGGAAAACCGGTTTTCACTGTGCAAAGAACCTCCAAATCGGTTTCTTTTACTGTAAAAAGAACTAGCAAATATGGAGTCATATTTCCACTATTTTCACGCGCTATTCGAGCAGAATTGGATAATAATAATCCTTATAATTATGGACCTTATACGCCATACCACGTCCTTGCATTTTCTGTATATGACTTTGTGTACTGACTGCATACGAAGGTGTACGACCTGAATAAGGCACCGCAAACCGATACATTCATAAAGCGAGGGAAAAGGCATCCGAAACTTTTAAGTTTTGTCTTCAACTGTATTCTTACTTTCCTTACTATTAGGAGAGTTAGAACTCAACAGACTTGCCCTTTTCACAATGATGTCCCTCGTATTCCTTGGGACAAACACAGCGATATCCTTTGTTTGTAAAACCTGACTGACAAATGCCGTTGTTCTTGCACAGCTTCTTTCCACACGCGTTCTTATAAGGAGAGAAATCGAACAGTTAGTAACTTTTTTAGGGGAAGCTATCTTCATTAAGCAATTTACGTAATAAACTGGAAACACGCAAAAGATCTCCTGAGCTATAGATGGTTTGCATTGCCGTCATTTTGGTGTACAAAATAAAAGAAAACTTGTCTACACATTTTGTATTACAATGGAAATTAACTCCCAGCGGAGAAAAATCTCATTGTTCCTCTACACCAAAATGGCCGCCATGACGTCACACGCAAACCGTCAATTCCTTGGTATGTGTTACGAGACCTAAGAATAACAACAACATCAACAACTTTATTTGTTTATTTTAATTTTATATTAATATTTTTTGTTTATAAACTTTAAATATGAATAGTGTGGCTGAGACTATTATAATTACCATAAGTGGCTCACTCATGAACACTCAGTAGTAACAGGGGGATTAAATTGAGCCCTGCTATGGACTAGGTAAGCACCAGCAATGGACTAGGTGGACTGGATAAGATACCTTTCTGTTTACCAATAAGTGGATAGGTTTACTAATGAGCGTTTTATACAGCAGAGGAGGACAATAAGCCAGCCCCAGCTCGTCCGTTATTGCTCACAGTAATCTTCCCCGCCGCGCTCACACCCTGCCAGCACAAAAAGGCGAAAAATAGCCTGGTCTAGACAGGGTTAACGGTGTATATAACCAGGCTCCATGGAAGAACAACCAATCTTACGGAATATTCCTAAAAGCTGTCATAATCGGTCAGTATCAGCCAAACGTACTTTTATTTAGCTTCGTCACTATAAGTAGACAATTATTCTTTCTACACTTTAAAGAAAATTATACACTCGATGGTTGCAATTCAGACACCCTTACCTTCGCTCCTCGGTAGAAGAACAATGAGCTATACTTGAACTCGCTGTCGTGCTCCAAATGAGTGGAGTTATTCAACTCACATCTGTGTATTACTTCTCCATTTTCTGGCTTCTTTCTAAAGTTAAAGCTAACGCAGTTAGGCTCCTGGTAACACATCAGCTCACATAGGTCCACGTCAAGGACACTGATGATTCTTACAACGTGATTTATGAGACGTTTGTCAGCAAAGAAGAAGGTAACTGGAAACTCCATGGACCGAGATTCTTTAAAAAAAATACGAAAACGAAAGGTTAACATTGCACCTCCAGTTTCTAATGCGCAGTGACAGTCGATAATTTGGAGCCTCATGCATGATATGATATATGCAACTGAGTTCTGTTCTCTTGGAGCTGTTGTTAAAGTAATGGAGCTGTCTATCACTGAGTCAACGAGAAAGATGCTAAAAATCCTGACTCACACCAAAATTATACTTCTCATTGCACTAGACGTTAAGCAGTTCAGTTTTCAGCACTTTATCCGCTAGTAGCCAACCCCTTTTTTAAATATTTAAAAAAATATTCTTCTTGAAGTAAAACATATCATTACAACTGACCTTTACTGTCAAGTTTAAAAAATTTACTGTTCCAACAAAACATCCCGCAATCCATCATTCCTCCAAGACTTCCTATAATAGCTTATTGGGTAGGTAATGTTTTGAATATGCACACAAATAATTGATAGATGTAGGGGTGAGTCCAAAAGGGCACTGACAATTTATCCCCAGCCCCATCGCTTTTAAACAAATGATCGTAGGGTTATTTGGCAGGAACCCATCCTTCTCTCGTACCAGCAATGCATTTTAAACAATTTTGAGCTGTTTGAGTTTTTTTTCCTATAATAACTACTGCCCTCGTTAGACTTAACACAACCTGTATGACATTTATGATAGGCATAATATTTTTACGATTGCTTTTTTGGCAGCAACCTTAGCCGTTCGTCGTCCACTGCAATGCATTCTAAACGACCGCACAATTTATACCTACCTCGCTTGTGTCATTTGCTCTTTTTTTTTTAATAACAATGGGGTAATTACTTTAATTTCAACTTTCAGGTCAAACGAATAAAAAGAGGAATCATTTCACACACGATATTCAGCCTTTATACATTCCGATAAGTAGTATATGGCAGCAACCATTTAGTATATTGTCAGTGAATGCAATGTGCTATAAAAAAAATTGGAGTTTACGCCAAACTTTGTTCCCCTCAAACTTAAAATATAATCTTTTTGGTAATGGACGCTGTCCATAAACAACTGGGTACCTACACTTAAACATTTATCATTAAATGTAATGTGATTTATAGCCGTAAATTATATTTGTCGCTTTCTATAGTTTCGACGAATTGTAAATGTCACCTGCTACATTTCAGTGGTGAGTCCAGACCTTCAGTAAGTGGTGGGTCAGCTCTCAAACGTTCGACGTTCTCTCCGTTAGACGAAATTTCTGTCCCCTCCCCCCCCCCCCCCTCCCCCCACCATACGGGGCTCGGTTTTGGTCTAAAAGCTCATGATTCGCCGCTGCATCTGAACACAATACTCTGGTAAACCCGCGAGTAAACAGCTCAGAATTCCTCATATTATTGAGAATTGAATACAACAAATGAGGTGACTTCAGCCTTAATTAAAAAAAAAAAAAAAAAAAAAAAAAAAAAAAAATCATTCCTTCATTTCAGCAATATAATTACAATGAATGACACAAATTAAAGTGTATTAGAGGAATATACCACGATATATACTATGGGAATACTCTTGCCTCAATTTCTACATTTCAAAAAGAATTGTAATTTAAATGTCACCGTTGTATGCGAAAAAATCGTCTCAAAATATCCGTCTTGCTTAACACAGAGCGGATGCATTAGATGAACGTTTTTTCAAAATCTGGTTACATTATGCTTTCCCGGCCAGAACAAGAATTTCTTTCTTTTGGAAAACAGATCATAATTTACCTTGACAGCATCTCTACCTTTTCTTAAAAGAGGTCTTTGGTAATTTGAATGTATACAATTTCGCCATCCCAAGAAAAATTGTAATTTAACCCCTTGAAGAAGTAAATACGTTTACAAAGGGCAAAAAATGATTTGAAAAATGCAATTTGGGATTAAGAGGGTACATTATTTTTACAGAAAGTCAGAGTTATGAGGAAAAAGAAGCGATAGCTAAAATAAATTTATCGCTGGATTTGAAAAACAACGCGTAAATGCGCCAGAAAATTAACACCTGTCAGGTTAGCATACCAATAATCAAACATTACTCAGTCTTCTGTAAATCCTTGTCTCTCGCGAGTTATTTTAGCTGTGTAAGGTTTTATCTTCTTGTGTACGATAATTTTTTTAAAAAACGAAAATGGTCTTTTTAAAGACTTTGCTCGTTCGCTTTATAAAAGCCTTTTGTGTCAGTCAGCATGTCTCCCATCACCTCAATAGTTGTGACAAAGACCCAAATGAACTTTCGATTACTTCTACCTTTATATTTTAGTACGTTTGCAATTTGATTGAATTTGAAGAATTAAATTATTTTTTCTTTAAGTCGAAAGTTCCAAATCGATGGAAGATTTATTTATTTATTTTGGTTTTGCTCTTGTTTGCGATGCATTCGGAAATTTTTTAAGTTTAAACGATTTTTTCCTTGAAAGACTCGTCATATTCGTGCCAGATAGTCATCTCTTAATAATGATTAAGTGTTCAACGTACCAACAAAGTGTTCGATAGTTTGACAATAAGGGTTCGTTGCAGTAGGAAATAGCTGGTAGCTTCTGCTGCGTCATGCAAATACGAAAAAAAAAAAAAAAAAAAAAAAAAAAGATAGCGTTGCTTATTTGTTCAAAATAAATTTGAATTTAGAACGTGTCAAAAACTTTAAATTAACGTTCCAGGAGCAAGCATTTTGTGTTTCCAAGTAGTTTTCAGCCACAGCGGTCAAAGAGATATGCTTTAAAAGCCTTTAAAGAATAGGCTTAAATGTGATTTGATATAACAAATAAAAACGAGAAAGGAAAGTTGGTCTAATTCAACACAAATAAATCGTTTTTACCTTCTGATCGAACTGGAGCTGACATTACACAAGCCATCGACACAAGAGACAAGAACAGAAAGCAACCCATTTCTTGTTAGAAGTAAACAAGCCTCGCGCCTGGTCAACAGTTCCAATAAATAAACGTGGATTGCCTCTCAAAGCCACGCCAAAATAGCTTAAGGTCAGTTAACTAATGTAATGTAGTTCATGCTGCAGATTAATTAACATCTGCCAAAATATCGTTGGCTAACCGAATGGAAGTAGATAAATTTGCATTTTTCATACTTAAGCGAATAGGATGCATGTCTGTAAAGGTGTGATAACCTGTTGTGCGGTTGTATATTTTTAATAGCCTAGGGGACTAACACTTTATGTGAGCAGATTTATCTAACAATTTGGGAAGTGTCTGTTTTAACTTGCGCTGACTTACACCTGTGTGAGAGGTCTGAAAACCGGTTACTCGAGGCCATCATGCAGTTTCCTAAATTAAGAAACTTTGCTCCACATTGTCTCTCTTCACCGAGGCGTAAAAATGTACCGGCAACATACTGATGGGCGAAACTCTACAATCGACCACCACATCATCCAAGCGGAGTGTCTCTTTTATGCTATCGAAGTGGGCTTAAATTGCATCCGTATAGGACAGCTACAGACCTTTTGCTCTACTAATCTCATTTTAGCGAAGTTTTGTACGTAGAAACGAGGCTACTAGGGCTATCAATCATGAAAATAAAATAATAATTTTATCAGCTGTCATTAAATGAAAAACTCATTTGGCCTGTGAGTCTCGAGTCACTGGTTTCCGGAGCTTCTACACAGGTGTAAATCAACGCGCCTCCAGACTCTTCGTTAAAAGAGGCACTTTCAAAATTGTTAAGTAAACCTTCTAAAAGGGAGTGCTAGTGCCCTATTAAAACTATACAACCGCAGGACAGGTTATCACACATTCATTAACATACATCCCATTGGCTGAAGTATGACAAATGCCAATTTATTACTACCATTGTTTGCCAACTACATTTTGGCGGATGTTAGTTAATCTGCAGCGTGAACTTTACATTAGTTAACTGACCTAAAATTATTTTGTGCTTTTTTTCTTTTGAGAAGCAATCTACGATTATTAATTGGAACTGTTAACAAGGCGCGAGGCTTGTTTACTTAAAAAAAAAAAAAAGAAATGGGTTGCTTTATGTTCTTATCTCTCGTGTCGATGGCTTGCGTAATGTCAGTTCCAGTTCGATCAGAAGGTAAAAGCCATTTACTTCTGTTGAATAATATCGGGTTTTCTTTTCTATATCTATTACATAAAACCCCGTTCAGTTAACTGACCTAAAATTATAAGAACTTGTGTTAACAGGAGGCGTGGATCACTTAATGAATTGGGAGTTTATGTTGCACTCTCCAATTTACGCTCCCTTAATTTGGTATTTGTTGTTTTAAGAGCATTTTTCATTTTTTCTGTCTCTATGTAATATATCAAACACAAGAAAGAGTATTTTATCGCATTTCCAAACACTGAGAATTGGGTTGGATAAACGAGATAGGGCCGAGTTTTGTTAAACCAAGTTCTACTTGTATGGAAATCTGATGAAACATCTTTCTAGTGCCTAGAAATAACCATTAATAATTCTTGCAGAAATTCAAAGAAAATCGTTAGCCTTATTTTATTTTAGTTAAAATCAACGGTGGCTTTTTGTTTTCGTCTTCAGAAATCATTTTTGAGCTTGCAAATATAATGGCAACAGCAAAAGTTGTTACTTCCTGACTGCAGTACTTTTATTCAACAACGACATGTTATTACGTAACAGAATCAGCTACATCGAACGATTGAAAGCGTCACAAGGTAAATCTTCCTGTCAAGCTAATCGAACAGAGGAAGCAAGAGTAATATTTAAGAAGTAAAATGTTATTTCATTTTGGTAATAAAAAACTTGAAAAGCATGAAGTTTCTTGCCCTGCGCATAACCATCAGCAGAGATGGTACTGACGAGCATACTAAGCGATAATTGCTCACTTCATAGCCTGGGGAAAGTAAACAGACCTTGTTTTGCGGTGCTGTCTGTTTTCTCGGCTTACTCACTTAATACATACAAAGTGAATAGGGTAAGGGAGAGGCAATGTAGCACTTGCCTTTGTTTTCTGTTAAATTAAGACAGACCGATTATAATAATGCCGCTGCTTGGTCTTGAGTGATGTGTCATTTCAGAATTATTTTGTTTGTAAATTCCATCTCCAACCTAAACGTTCGATTGCTGATTTGATTTTTTTTCACTTTTTGATGTAATTGCTCTTTTAAATTTGTTCACTCGTACATAAAAAAATAATTACGAGAGGGTTTGTATATTTGCGTTATTCACCAAACGTGAGGTCAAGATGGCTGGATATTGGCAAAGTTTTTTTTTTTTTTTTTTTTTTTTTTTTGCCGGAGTTTCCATGGACCAAGACAAAGCCGGCTGTGGTGTGAGATTTATTGTCAGTGAATTTTTTGATTAGCATGTAATCATGGAAAACTGGGAATCCTAATTATCTTAAGGATCTAGCTTTATAATGGCTTAAAGGGAGTATACAATTAGCGACTACAGAAAATTTAGATTTTGCAAGTGCGGGAAGATTTTAATAGCATCCGGCAAACTCGCCATTTTCAGCTGATCGCACGGTGACGTGAGTAATGAACATTTTTACACAGTTTTCGGCCTTCAATCGATAGTTCTTGAATGAAACGTTACATTTTAAAAATATATGCAAACATGAGCGGAAAAATATAGCAGGTAAATCTGAAAACTGGGCGAAACTTTGATAATATTTTATTGTTTACAACAACCAAGGCGCGGCCAAAAGAAAAACGTGAGCTTCATCGGCGAACTTGAGAGAAACACTTTGCTGATCTGCTCTAAACACTTAACGCAACTTTCACTAGGTTATGATTTAAATGCAGTCATTACAACGGGTAATCCCGAGCCTGCAAGATGGAGCTACCTCGCTCGGGTGTAGCTAATCACAGCGAGGGATTTGACTCATCTTGCCTGCTAGCAAATTCAATAAATCATCCTCTGACGTGATGTATATACACTTCACTCCTTCAAAGGTGACAACTCCAAATTTTGTTAACATACAGCTGCAGGTAGCTACTAAAGCAATTAACATCACGTCATTAGCAAATGTTGGTGTGCCAGTTTGCGGTATCTACAAGGCATAAGATCCTTAAGTCAGTTCACCTGACGCTTATTTCATTTGTCTTTAAGAGATCATCAAGGTCGAATTGAACCCTTTCTCGGATCTGAGGATTTTTTCTTCAGAGGAAGGATGGATTATTTCCTCTTCATTTCTCTCGTGTCGATGACTTGTGTAATGTATAGGCCAGCTCGCTCAGAAGGTAAGATCATTTCTTTGTGTTTGAATTCTTCATAAGCTATTTCCTTTCCCAAGAGTTAACCGACCCAACTAAAAAGAAATCGGATTATAACAACGTGTTCGAATACCTCATGGAGCGATAGCGGGCTGTTGCAGATTTCTTAGTAAGTCAGTAACGCTATCTGATGGAAGCTTGTTTGAAAATATTCTTTCTAACTTCTCAATTAATTTTCTCTTGGCTTTCCTAAATATTTCACCCAGTGAGTAGAGATCTCAACACATTTCATTATAGAACTAGTATTGTCGCTTGCATGAAGATGATGGTGGATTCGAAGTTCTCGTCGAATGTCGTAATTATATAAATAACCATATATTTCAACCTTTTTTTTGTTTCGAATATGTATTAACTGATACTACAAAATCAGCTTATTTTTGAATTCAGCGATTTTCAGAAAAGCTGTTAAAATCATTAGAAAAAAAAAATGGAGTAAATTGTGTCAGAAAGAGGAGACTCCTTAGTTAGAGCTTATTTAGGAAAAAAAAAATCTTAACACTCGGGTTTTCACTTGTCAGTTTTTGAGCCTTAATAGTTCGGGTAGATTTAACGAATAACAAGCAAAAATACCTAGTCGCTTAAGATAACTTTGCATTGAATATTTTTTATAGTATTTTATTTATTTATATATTCATTTTTGTGAGTTTGTTTTCAAGTTTTTCTTGTGCGCGCTCTAGCGGGAGTGGGCTTCGATTGATTTGCGTTTATTTTGGACACTAAAATGTTTTGCCTTACGACAAAAATACTCCATTTAGTGATGTGCACAATCAAGTTGAACGATAACATTGTGAATATAAGTGAGGCTGATGATAATTGGAACGGCTCAAATGATATAACGAATTCAAGTGAAAATGGTACCAGTTGATAGTGGAAAACTTTATTGAGAGCACATGAGAGTTAATGGCCAAAGAAGAATCAAACTTTGGACTCCTTTGCATCTGCAGTGGATTTGCACAAAATATATATCACAATAGCCATTAAAAATATCCCATAATTAAATTTTATTGTGTAAAAGGAAGCAAAACATGAGGGAAAGCCATATATTTTTTTACCATCGGGGAAACTTGACAGGTACCGCTCTGACGTGCAAATATTGTTTTCAAATGAAAAAAGGTCGACTAATATATTTATTTGCATTGCAAAACTTCTGTACTTCAAATTTAACAGGTGGTTTCAAAACTTGCCTAAATGAAATTTGTTTAAAGCCACCTGTTACAGCCGCAAATAAACAAAATGTGACATTTCAGTAACTTTATACGAAACGTACATTAAGTCAAAACCCGGATGTGAGTACATCATTATGTTGCTTTGGTCCTTGTATTATGGATGGTTTTCAGTATACTATTATACGTCATAGTTTTGAAATGCAGTCCAAAAGTTGTTCCTAGTTCTGGCCTTGTTATATATATATTTTTTTGGTTTTGGGAAAAGCCACCTAATTAACGAGGCGCAAATACAGCCACCAAATACAGCTACCCAAATATTCAAAAGTGATCAAAAAGTACATTAAAGGGAACCAGGGCTCGTGCTGGCGAAAGTTCCAATTCTTCTCAAAACAAGGGAGAGAAGGAGACAGAGGGGGATTGAGGGTGTTGAACGGTCTCCTGGGTATCCTCCTCTAGATCCACAAGTTTTTCTCTTCAACCTTCTAACAAACTCAGAGTCAACAATAGAAAAAATGTGTAAAAATGTATTTTTTGCTTGCTGACGTAACATAGACGGAAGGAATCTAGCTTTCCTTGGACAGGAACTTGCCAACGAGTGGATTTTAAAAGTTTGGCTTTTTTCGATTGAGTGAGTTCAGATTAAAGTCTGCCTCACTCAAAAGCACATTTCTTATAGTGCCGGATTGAATATCAGATCTCAACAATTAAATATCTCACTAGTGAAGGAAGAAAACACTCGTTCAAATTTCAAATATCATGCTCCAAACCATCCAAACCCTGTCCGCACTGAAAAAAAAAAAATGTGTTTACGATCATTTTCCTTCTTCGTTCTTTTTTCAGAAGTATTTCGTTTCATGGAGTTCCCTGCTCCCTTCTTCTTTGCTCGCAAACGTCTCATAAATCACACCATAAAAATCATCAGTGTCCTGGACAAAGATCTGTGTGAGCTGATGTGTTACCAGGAGCCCAACTGCGTCAGCTTTAACTTTAGAAAGAATCCAGAAAATGGAGGAGTAAAACACAGATGTGAGTTGAATAATTCCACTCATTTGGAGCACGACAGGGAGTTCAAGGATGATCCATCTTACTTCTACCGAGGAGCAAAGGTGAGGGTAACAAAAACTTTTACTATAAAAACCAAACTTCTTTTAACATAAGATCTAATGAAAAAGTTAACGATCCTCTCAGTTATATACGCAACTTCATTCGGAGTTGGGAAAAAAAAAAAGCCTGGAAAATACATGTATCAGGCTTGAACGGGATTCAAACCATTATCCCTGCGATACCGGTGAAGTGTTCTACCAATTGAGAATTTTGTGAATGTATGAATTTCAAATACTGACTTTTAACAGATGATTTAGGTAAACATTGGTAAGCGAGTATTTGATTTATCAACAGAGTCGATAAGGTGATTTGGCCTTTGTAAAGAGATTCAGCGCTGACGTTTCGAGCGTTAGCCCTTTATCTAAACGAATCAAGTAATTGTGGGCTGTATATGCTTTATATAGTGAGCACCGGTCGGAGTATGGCAGCGTTGAAAACAAGAATAAATTAGTGGGATGCATAGCGTTCTTTGATTCCGTGGATATTGAGAGTAACGATTGGCGACTTTTTGTCTGACCATGATGTTGGGAACTGCCACAGGCTGCCGATGCGTTTGAAACAATGGTTTTTCAGGCTGAAGTGTCTAGCGGCTGGTTAAAACTTTACTTGCATCTTTGTCAGTTCTTCAAACGACTCGAACACGAGCATTTTGAAGAACTTCATGTTAATTCATTTGGCAAGTTAACAAACTAAATTATCTTTTTTTTTATTATTTCCCTTTTTGGAGAACGCATGTGGAAAGAAGTTATGCCAGAACAACGGGATTTGCCAGTCAGGTTTTACAGATAAAGGATATCGATGTGTTTGTCCCTCGGGATTTGAGGGTCATCATTGTGAAAAGGGTAAGCCGGCTATGTTTCACAGTCTTAAATCAGTGTAAAAAGGAAAAGTACTTTTACACTATCCAGAGAAACAAATGTTATTAAAATCAGAGTTAAACTTAGGAAGATTAAGAAACCCGATCGGGACAGTGACTCCTTAGTGAGATGCAATTTACGGAGCGTAAACTAATTACGGATCGTGAGTGATCTTCATGGTCCGAACGAACTGTACGGACTGTAAAGCCATTTACCCCTCTGAATCTGAAATACCCTTAGTTTCCTAATGAGATGCAGTTTACGAACCGCAAACACTTCTCTACGGACCGTTTATCAAGTTTTTCGGACCAAAAAAAATTTTTTACAAACTAAGAACTGATTGGACAAAGAAGTAAACCCTCCCTTTCTTAATCCAGTAACTACTCGTCTGTATACAATGTAACTATGATAGGCCTATCATCATGCCTATCATACATTTCCATAATTATTTTTAAGGTCTTTAACAAGTGTAACAAGTCCAAGAGTTAGGAGAAGACCTTGATCACAGATTTATTTTTTAAGTTGATTCATTTAAAACTACTTATATAACATGTCTCTAATGTATGAGAATTATATTTAGGAAAATATAAGAAAATGGAATTACAAAATGGAATATTCTGTTTTGTTTGTTTGTTTGTTTGCTTTTTTTTAAGGTTGTCCGGCAGGCTGGGCTGCTAGTAAACTATCATGTTATTACATTATTATTATATTACATTATGAGTACCGCATTCACCACAATGAGGGATGCCTGGCAAAAATGCCAAGGTATGAACGAGAGTTTGGAGAAGACCCTGCTCACAGATTGATTTTCTTAATGATTGTTTTTCATATTCTAAGAAGAGAAGATACTTTTTTTTTAATACATCGCAGCCTTGTGGCTGAATTGCGCATTTAAAAGTACTTATATCACAAAAGTACTTATACACAAAATGGAATATTCGATTTTGCTTGTTCGTTTGCATGTTTCAGGTTGTCCTGCAAGCTGGGCTGCTAGTAAAGTCTCATGTTATTTCATTGTGAATACCACATACACCACGATGGGGGATGCCTGGCAAAAATGCCAAGGTACGAACGCAAACCTCCCAATTATCAACTCAGCCGAGGAAAACACTTTTATTAGCAACTTGTTTAAGAGGCAGGGTACAGAGCGGGCATGGATCGGCCTCAGGCGAAATACCTCTGACTCAAAGTTCTACTGGCTTGATGGCACGCCAATAGAAGGAAACTATGACTCATGGAGATCTGAAGAACCAAACAACCATGAAAACAACGAGAATTGTGCCCTCATAGTCGCTGAGTCTGGTCACGGGGTGTGGAATGACATACCTTGCGAGGAATCTTGGGCTGCTACACTTTGTCAGAAGGATATGCAAGAGGACTAGTTTGCTTTAAGCCTGAATCGGCCTGAACAGGCTCGGACATTTGTAAAAGTTGTAAAGAGCTAGGCCAAGATTCACGAAATGTTGTTAGTAAAAGGAGTAACAGGCGTAACATCGTTGAAAGAATCAGCTAGCGTGACAGGAATTTTCTGGGGCATCTCTAGGTTCCTTGTGGGTGTTGTCTATTAGTACAGGGATATTTTTGCGCGTCTTAGAACTGCGCGGAGAAAGCGGAACTTAGTAAGTGCTTTTGGTATCCAAAAGGAAAATTGGGCGTAACCATACATTTTTAGAGATAATAACCCTCAATTTGGAAAAACACCATAAATTGCTTTGTATTTTACAGCTTTTTACAAAAGGTGTTGCTTAATTATCTCTAAAAAGTGCTTGGCTACCCCCAATTTTCTTATCAATTTCAAAAGCCCTTTCTCAGTTGTGCTTCCCTGCATAGTCATAAACAACAACAAAAAATCATTACTTCTTTATAGTAGGCACCGTCCTTAAATTGTTTTATTATTGTTATTATTATTATTATTCTCATTTCATTTTCTATTATCATAAACGAAGCAATTTGCTATTAAATTTGTGAGGAAGGAACTCACAACTTAATTGTATATAGTCTATAAGGAAGCTTTTATTTGGTGATCACAATACGAATTGTAGGACTTCTTGAATGAATAAAGGTAACTAGCTTTTTACTATACGGAAGTGACTAAGTTAATGGCAAGCAAAATTTATGACAGTTTGCTGGCGTTTGGAGCTTCAAAGCGATTAACAATTAGCGCGAAAATAAAACTTTCTGGTTCACAGAAGTCTTATTAACTTTGCGATGAAAACAAAGGGCGCTGTTCTCCTTTACATTTACGATAAATTTTCGGATCATAAAGTAAAGCGGCCTGTGGGACGGACTTCTGAAGTGCTATGTCTGAAGACATAAAAAACAGTGCTATTTAAAAAGTCAGATCCGGTGATACCATGACCGGCTGCGCGATCGTTGGTATTCACCGTCCGAACGTTTGAGTTCCTAAAGATCCCGAGAAGTAGTGACAGTCTGCTACTTCGATTTTAAGCTTTTGTAATTTGTGAAATTTGGTTGTAGAGTTTATTTTGCTTGTTGTAGATATATTCACCGCTTTCTGCGCTGTCACCTCGCTTCTTCTTCTTTCAAGGAACGATAGCCAAGCATAACAGTATCTTTTTGATGGCAGGAAGGAGCAGGTCAAATTCAGTGGAAAGAGTAACCCTGAAAGTTCCTTCTTTGGATCCGTGTGTTTTTCAAGCGGTAGGAAGCTTCATTAAAGGGGAAGTATCATGGGGTTTTTGATATCTTTTGTTAAAAATGATGAAATAAGACCTTCAATCACCTGCCAAATAATTCTAGAATGACGAGAGGAACGAAATCAACTCAATTCTTGAAAGAAACAACTTGTGATCTGTTCTAGCACATTTTGGAAACAAAAATGCGAGAACTTGAAAAACATTAGCCTAATATTTTTCAAGTTTCAATCCAAACCGGCCTACCCTGTCTCTGGCCAGAGGCACTAATCAACAGTTTTATTGCACTGGGGTGATAATTTTTAAAAAAACTTGACAATTATTTTGTTGATTCTGCTGACAGTCAAACATTTTTGGGTTTTGAAATGACAGCAAATTTGCATGATACTTCCCCTTTAATTGATGCCTACTTTGGTCATGAATGAAACTTTTATTTTCTCTTAATTACATGTATATAACAACCAACTTTTCTCGTTGGGTCTGTTTTGTACGCTAAGAAATAAACTGTTCGTAGTTCCCTATTGTTCTGTGGGATTTTCGAGACTCGAATGCTTCAATCGAACTCCCGCGGCCATCTTGGTTGGAATCGAAGGCGAACGCAACCTGGGGTGAGTTTCTGAACTACCGAGGGGGTCTAAACTGCTGAGAAAACGTGAGACGGGGTGCGGCGGGAAAAACCTCACTAGGGTTCCCCTCTGTAGTCTAGGCACTCTCCCCAGGTTGCGTTCGATGTTACAAATGAAAATGGCGGGAGCTCGATCGAAGCGTATGAGTCCCGAAAATTACACGAAAAATAGGAGGCCTGTGAACAACGTGGCTAAGAAACAGGATTTTTTGGTTTGTTTTTTTTGCTTACAGCTGAGTGGTTTTACTCTGAGCCGGGATTTGGTAGCTCTTGCTTCGTGACTGTTTGTATCTTGTCTTTTTTTTTTGTCGTTGTCGTTTTTCGATTTAAAGCGTTTCTTGAGAGTTATAAAACAATTTGCTTTGGTTGAGACAATGAATTGAATATCAATAAATCACTGGCAATTGGATAAACAAGCTTTTGTGTTGGAAACTATTATTTCATATACAAATAATATTGCTTTTATTTCGATACCACGGAATGACTATCGTAGTACTGGGAATTATAGCACACGAATAGTCAATATAAACACATTTATAAGGCCAGGAGGATAAACCGCTGTTGACAAAAAAAGAAAGGTCTGTAAATTTAATCTTTAGCGTCTTGTTAGGGTCCGTTTAAGGGGGCAATTCACCTAAACGCCATTTTTCTGCCACTTGACATGGCTTTAATGGCAATTTCTCATTCACGTTTCAAACAATCTAAAAACCCTATCATTATCCCGTAAATCTGTGTTGTGGGGTATTTTGTGAATTTTTGGGTGATTTTTGGATATATTTGGGAGGAATAGTTTTTTTTAGAAGGATTGGTTAAATTAAGAGTAATAAGAAAAATTGAAGATTTAGTAAAGTTTTAAAATTAGAGTTTGTATTTAATAATTAATAGACAGATACCAAGTTAGTCCACTAACAACCCGGGGTGCTCTTGCGTGGGTATCAACTGTCTGTTGGTGTTCCAAAAATCATTTTCTTTCTTCTATCCCTTCTTAAAACTTCTTTAAATTTCATTCAAATTTAGGTAAATTGCCCCCTTAAACGGTTTCAACATTTACTTCAATTGAACATGCATTCAACACTTTGTAGCACCAACTGTCGGGGGCGTTTGAACAGGTCGTTTAACATTGTTGAAAGCTTAAAAATGATCAAAGCGTGTTTAATCAAATTAAATGGGTTCAAACTTTCATTCAACAACCATACGACGCTTCCCGTTGTTCTCGAAAATGTTGAATGGCGTTGAAGCCGTTTGAACGCTCCGTTTAACATTTATCCAACATATGCCCAACATCCGTTCAACTTTTGTTGAACGAATGTTGGTTAAATGTTGAACCCGTCTAAAGAGGCCCTTACACTTTCGCTGCCGTCGGCAAATGCAAACTTTGTTAACAAACGGGTTGCGAAAAACAATTAACATCACGTCATTAGCAAATGTTGGTGTGTCAGCTTGCGGTATCTGTATGACATAACATCCTTACAGCAGTTCACCTGACGCTTATGTCATTTGTCTTGAAGACAGTTAAGTTTTATCCGAATCCTTTTTTCACATCGGAGCATTTTTTACTTGAAGAGACAGTTCATATCGATTTGCACCCTCTCTCATTTCTGAGGATTTCTTACTTCCCAGGAAGGATGGATTATTTTCTCTTCTTCTCTCTCGTGGCGATGACTTGTGTAATGTCTGGACAAGCTCGCTCAGAAGGTAAGATTATTTCTTTGTTTTTGAATTCTTTATAAGCTGTTTCCTATCCAAACAGCTAACCGACCCAATTTAAAATGAAGAAATCAGATTCAATGCCTGTTCCATTTTCCTGTTTTTTTTTCCCGTGGTTTGCACGCATCTTAATGCTACTCTTACATCTGAATCGTCCCCCGGTCGATGCCTTTCCCTGAAACAGTCTATGCCACTGAGTGTGGTTGATGCCATTACTTTGGACCAAATTGCGTGAAAATCGCGTGATTTTTACTCAAATTGCGTTATGGGTAATCACGCTTTATTTCACAAGGAACTCTGGGATTGGTTGCTCAAAATGGCGGACGAAGAAGAAGACCCCTTGCGAAACCTGATGAAATCGGCAATAGAAGAAGTTAATAATCGCTTTAAGTCCGTTGAATCTTCGGAAATTGAAGAGGAAACGTTTCGTGACACTCTTCCAGAAGGCTACACTTATAACATAGAGGAACTTTCTGCATTCATTGAAACCAGCGCTGAAACTTGAACGATGCTTCAAGTGCCATACTTACAGCAACTGCCTTTAGAAACGAGTTCCAGCCCGTTGGTTTTTTTAATAGATCTTAACTTGTCGGGTTTTGCATTGAGGATAGGCGGATTATTGTTTAGATTGGATGCAACGCTTTCAATAGAAACTTCTTCAACTTGCTCTACTCGGTCCGCCATTTTTGTGAGCTCTCAGAATTACCCCATGTACATCAAACAAAGGACTTCGTGTTTTCGTGATTTCCGAGAACGCAACGCTGTTTTTTATATGGTCAGCGGTGCGGGTAAGATGGCTGCTAGACACGTTTATCCCGCTCTGTAATGTCTTAGCCGGGAAAGCCTACATGGGTTCTTCTTACTAATCCAGAGGACCTTTGGCAGCATTTTGAAGTTTACGAGACTTATTTATGAAAGCTTAACCGTGTGTCTGAATGTCGAAAAGAGCAGAACGCTCATCAAGCTCAAGTTCGAACTCTCAACCTACACCGAAGCGAAATCGCGGTGAGGTGGACAACGAAGTCGATACAGATTCACCTCTGTCCTTAAAAGTCATCTTAGAAAAACTTAGCGCGATAGAAAGCAGAATGGAGGATAATTTTAACAATCTGCACACTGTAGTATCAACCCTAAGATGCGAACTCATGCAGGAAATGGAAGGTGTCAAATGTACAATCAAAGAGATCGAAAAATCCCTCGAGAATGCGTGGGCCACGATCGAAGATGTCCAGGAAGACTTCAAGACTCACAAAGACTCAAAAAGGACACATCAAGAAATGCTCGACCGCCAGCCACGGGAAATCAAGTTATTAAAAGAGGAGCTTGCTAAATCACAAGCTGAAACTGCGCTACTGAAAACGTCACAACAAAGAACACAAGAAAGTCTCGTTGCCCTAGAAGATTACACAAGGAGAGAAAACTTAAGGTTCATGAACATTCCCGAAGAGGCTGACGAAAATTGCTCTGATATAGTCTACAATATAATCGAAAATGAGCTAAAGATAGACCATAAGACATAAGATTTCATGCTGTGCATCGTGTCGGAAAACCACCGTCGCGAAACAGTGATAACAACAGTTCGCCGCGCCCTCGAGCCATCATTGCGAGGTTCGTCGTGAGGGAAGACAAAGACGCGGTTTTTGCCGTTAAAAACCGTCTAAAGCATTCCGGACACTACAAAGATGCTTATATCACGAAAGATTATGCAAGAGCGATCCAAGAAGAGAGAAAAATTTTGATTCAAGCCATGTATGTTGCAAAAGAACAAGGATGTGACGCTAAAGTTATCAACCGAACCTTCTACATCAACAAAGAAGCTTTCAATGTTACCAACATTCCTCACGATTTTCGTCCCACCCCCCCTTAATTTCCATCAACAGTAATTCATGGTTGCTTCTGCCCAGATTTTAACCTGGCACGCGCTTTGTCTATTCCCGGACACCGATCAAGGTTTCATTGTAGTTTGATATGTTTGTGAGGCTTGGTCTGTATGTAAGTTGCTGTGTTATTTATGTTCATGTTTGTTTTGTACTTTATAATACGATAAGGTTCTTGCTACTCGTGCTTTCATCGTTTCCCTATTTATGCGATTGCTTAATTGAATCTTAATTTACCGAAAAAACTGCTCGCAAAAAATTACCTTTGGAAGCTTTGCGTTCTCCGTCACCCGCGCCTGTTGCTCGCACCTTCAGAAAAAATCGTTGATTTTAATTCCCATGATTTAAAATGCCTGTCGTTAAATGTCAGAGGTCTAAACAAGTCTCTTAAACGTCGTTTGCTTTTTCGGTGGTTACATAAACAAAAACAAGATTTCATATTCCTGCAGAAGTGCTACAGCACTAATTTATGCACATCCACATGGGAATCAAAATGAATGGGGAGGAAAGGTGTTTTTCAGCCACGGGACAAGCCATAGAAAAGGTGTGATGATTCTAATTAACCCCTCTTTAGATCTTAAGGTAGAAAAGTGGATTTCTGACCAAAAAGGGAGGTTTATTATCTTGAAATTACTAAAAGACAACACTCCGCTTGTTCTTGTCAATGTTTACGCGCCAAATGACGCTAATCAACAGGTAAATTTCTTCACAAAGCTAAACCACCAATTACAGGAGTTTGCCCTAGAGAGTATAATAATTGGTGGCGATTTTAACTGTCCACTCTCCCAGAAAGATAAGACCGGTGGAAACCTTGCCACGAGAAAAGTTTCTGTTATAAAACAAATTGAAAACCTTTGTGATTCGTACAACTTGTGCGACATTTGGCGAAGTACAAATCCTAACCTATCTCGTTTCACTTGGAGAAATAAATCCTTAAAAGTACAAAGCCGCTTAGATTACTCTTAATTTCCAAAGAGTTTTGCGCTTTGACAAAGAAGTGTGAAGTTCTATGAGCTCCCGAAAGCGATCATTCAGCTGTATCTATTCACCTGCAATCAGAAGCGTCAGCTCAGAAGAAAGGTCCCAGTTTTTGGAAATTTAATTCTTCACTGCTCACAGACGAGACTTACATCGCAGCTTTACGAGAAAATCTTCAACGTTTTAAAGCGAAGTATGTTGATTTACCCGATTTAGGCTTAAAGTGGGATTTAATTAAAATGGAAATGAGATGATTTACGGTACAATACTCGAAGGGGAAAGCGAAAATGTTAAGGGACAAAGAAATTTCTCTGCAGAAAAAGGTAAACTTGCTACAAAGACAAGCTGAGGAAAACCCACACAACAAAAACATCATACATGAATTGCAAGTAGAAAATTCTCGTCTGAAAAAAATTATGACATATAGGACAAAAGGTGCGATCCTCAGAAGTAAAGTGAGATGGCACGAGGATGGTGAGCGCAATACAAAATACTTCTATTCCCTCGAAAAACGAAATTACACCTGTATAAGGCAATAACAAGATTAAAAATTGCTGAAAACGTGTACACAGAAGATCAATTCAACATTCTAGATAAAGAAAAATGCTTCTATGAATCTCTTTACAAAACCAAGAACATAGACACTGAAAAGTTAAAAAAATTCCCCTTTCTTTAATCTAGAAAACATTACTCCTTTAAACGAAGATGAAAGGCTATCCTGTGAAGGTCAAATAACCTCTGATGAATGCTATAACGCTCTTAAGGATTTTAAAGTCGGAAAAACTCTCGGTGCTGTCGGATTTCCTGCTGAATTTTATCGCTTCTTCTGGCCTGAAATCAATAAAGAAATGACGGAAGGTTTTAATTTTGCGTTCCAATCTCGAAAGCTGTCTATATCCCAAAAGAGAGGTATTATCTCACTTATCCCCAAAAAATTTAAAGACAAAACTATGTTAGAGAACTTGCGGCCCATATCACTCTTAAATGTTGATTACAAAATCGTCACTAAAGCCATCGCTAAAAGACTTGAAAAGGTTCTTCCAAGCATTATAAACCCCGATCAAACTGGTGACGTGAAGGGCCGTTACATTGGCGAAAATGTTCGGCTAATACAAGACATAATAGAGCATACAAAATTGACAGGATAAAAAGGGATCGCTATATTTCTAGATTTTAAAAAAGCTTTTGACTTGATTGAATGGCCTTACCTCAAAGCCGCCATTGACGTTTTCAATTTTGGACCTGATATCCTAAACTGGATCAACATTTTTTACAATGACGTGTCTAGCTGTGTATTAAACAACGGCCACGCTTCCACGTTCTTTCCTCTTCAACGCGGTGTACGACAAGGATGTCCTTTATCAGGAGTCCTTTTTGTTCTAGGAATCGAACGTTTTGGAAGAGCTTTAAAAAACAATCCGTCCATCAAAGGAATTCTGGTAAACAATCATGAAATAAAAGTAACACAATATGCTGATGATACCACTGTTTTTGTCCGTGATTGAGATTCTGTCGTTCAACTGTTAAACCTCCTTAAAAATTTTAGCCTCCTTTCTGGATTGGAAATAAACACCACTAAAACTAAGCAATGTGGCTTGGGCAATGGAAAAATAACGAAGACACGCCCTTTGGTTTTAAATGGCCAAAGAAGCCAATACTCTCTCTCGGAATCTTTTTCTCGCACAATCGTACACTTCCGGAAGAGCTAAATTTTGGTGCTAAAGTACGAGAATTGGAACAAACTTTAAACACCTGGAAAAGAAGAAAACTAACGCTCTATGGAAAAATTAACATAGTTAAAACACAAGGCCTGTCAAAACTGATATATAACGCTTCTGTTTTAAATGTCCCCAAGCAGTACGTAGAACAAATAAAAAAGATTACTTTTAATTTCATCTGGGACGGCAAGCCCGCGAAAATTAAAAGAAGCACAATCATAGGAGAAAGAAGGAAAGGCGGGTTAAAAATGTGCGACTTCGCAATCATGGAGAAAGCTTTGAAAATTGCGTGGATTAAAAGAATCCAAAAGGAGGTACCCTCTTCTTGGAAAATTATTCCTGATGTTATGGTCCAACAACACGGTAACCTCTATTTCTTAACCAGATGCAATTACGATCCTAAGATGCTCTCGCTGGAAAACCTTTTCCCGTTCTACCGTTCAATTCTGTTGTATTGGCATGACTTCAAAAAGTCGAAGAAAAATGAGGTAGACTTAAAAAATGAAATTCTTTGGAACAATCGCAATATTTTAATTGATAAGAAACCAGTTTTCTACAAAAGATGGTTTTCCCACAACATCGTCTACGTATGTGATTTATTTAACAGACACGGAAATCTCTGCAGCTACTCTGAGTTTAAGACTTCGTATAACCTACAGGTGCCCTTTACAACATTTTATGGTTTGTTAGATGCCATTCCATCTTTGTGGAAAAAAAACAGTAACTCCGCAGAATCATACCAACGCTGAAGAAAACTCCGTGACAAAATTGTCCACTAGCTCTATCTACTCGTCAATCTTAATAGATACATTTGAACCACCAACCTCCCAGAATAGAATTTTGAGACATGGCTTTACCGAAAAAACACTTGACAAAGTATACCAGTTACCGTTTAAAATTACAAAAGAGGTCAAACTAGTGATGTTTCAGTATAAAATTATACATAACATACTACCCACCCAATTTAGCTTACACCGCGATGGAATAGCCGAAAGCGACATCTGTCCTATGTGCAAAAATCAGAGACAAACCTTATACCACTTGTTCGTCCTTTGCACCGAAGTGCACTCCTTCTGGAATACATTCCAAGACTGGTGGCTACAAAAGACCAATGTTAAGCTTTCTTTAAATCAAAGTAATATAATTTACGGCTTTTTCGAAAAATCTTCATATTGGCAGGCATTAAACTACTCAATACTCATAGCAAAATACCACATCTTCTGTACAAGCAAAGGCGGGGGTGAACCTAGAATTTCAGAGCTTCCTTTTGCGACTTTCCGATAAAATTCAGACTCTACAATAGATTGCTGTCGCTAATAAGTGTTTGTCAAATTTTAGACTTAGATGGGCAGTTCTTCTTCCTTAAAAATTGCTTTAAATAAATATATATATATATATATATATATATATATATTTTTTTTTTTTTTTCTTTTAATTTAGTAAGAATCTTTAGCAGTTGCTTTCTAGCTTGATCATTTTGTACGGAATCACTGTAAAATTTGTAAAAATTGTATTTGATGTAAAGTAATGTTAGTAAAAATAAGAAAAAGTGTTCACTAAAAGACATAGCGTTATTCCTCTAACTAGTGTGAACATTGTAAGCACTTTCAGTTTTGTAAGTATTGTAAGTATTGTTAACAATGTAGATATAGT
The DNA here is from genome assembly GCF_977016875.1 of Pavona decussata. Classification (NCBI taxonomy): domain Eukaryota; kingdom Metazoa; phylum Cnidaria; class Anthozoa; order Scleractinia; family Agariciidae; genus Pavona; species Pavona decussata. Next base: position 34,593 of record NW_028145582.1, read on the forward strand.
CATTGTGGTTAGTACTCTGTGTATTGTAAGTAATGTTAATAGTGCTCAGTTTTGTAAATCTCGTGTCATGTATGCAATTAAAAATTGTTAAAAAAAATGCCCATACCCAATGGCATTAACTGTTTCAGGGAAAGGCATCGACCAATATAAATTGCATATAACATTTTGAAAACGTTTTAAAAAATAATAACTCAGTCAATATTCTCCTACTAAAATAAATTTTAATACTTTAACGCTAGCTTATGGCCCGTAATATTCAAGCGTTTTAAAAAACTTGTGCGTTTTTGTACAGTCCAAACTCATGTGAAGAGAGCCGCGCAAATGCATTGAATGTACATGGTTCCAAATCAAATTGTTCAAAATATAATTTCTCTGCGAATATTGGTGGTATCGAAACGTTTAAAGGATCTGTGTAAAGCTTGAAATATGTAACATAAAGAATAATTATCGATTTTTTTCCTGGAATAAAGCATTTTCGTTTACAAATGATTTGTAAACTTTGTAAACGGCCGTCGAATTACACGTCATGATAATTGATTTTTTTTAAAGAACATTTAAGCTAGCGCCCCGGGGAAAATGTTTGGAAATTCAAAACTGTGTCAATTCTGCTTCTATAGTAATAATTATAGTCTCTAGAGGAACGTTAAGCAAAGTAGAATGCAGAAAAAATACTCTTTGGTGTTTGGTAGAATTATTTCAGAGCTTTGAAACTCGTGCGGTTAACAAACATATGAGAGCCGTGCGGTGCGAATGGAAAAAACACGGCCACAAAACAAAATGTTCAAAAATTAATTTCTACACGAATATTTGTGGTATCGATCTGTGTAAAGCTTGAAACACGTATAATAAGGAAACATTCTCGATTGTTTCCTGGAAGAAAGCATTTCGGTTACTCTCTCTCTCTCTCTCTCTCTCTCTCTCTCTCTCTCTCTCTCTCTCTCTCTCTCTCTCTCTCTCTCTCTCTCTCTATCTCTCTCTCTCTCTCTCTCTGAAAGTCTGCCTTCCTTCCACGTTTCTCGACAAATCCAGCGAACACATATAAATATTGACTTTTTATGTTCTTTTCTTATGCATTTCTGTTCTTTCTCTAAACGTACAGTCTCTCGCTATGCAACTTCCCGCCGAACAAACACGGGCGCATTATCATTGTGGGATTGGGTACGGACGGACGATAGGACGGACAAAAGTGACGTCAAAACCTAACCATAATTTCTTGCATCCATGAGTAACCAAAATCTCTTAGCTATGGCGCTCCGCGCGCGCACCTTCAGCGCGACGGAGCTCCACTAAAATATCTCACCAGTGCAGCTATAGAGTGTTTTCATTTACGTGACTACCGGCCATATTGGTTTACTGAAACAAAAGAAAGTATTTGCATAAAAATAGTGTTCATTTCCCAGAGGTTTAGTTTGGGACACCAACATGGCCGCCATTTCTTTGTTTTGGGACACCAACATGGCCGCCGTGACGTCATGTGAAAACACTCTGTTTCAGATATTAGGCCTCAGACCATCAACTCCTATTTCGTATTAAAAAAGTTGAATTTATTATCGTCTTTTTCTTCTTCTTCTTCTTCTTCTTCTTCTTCTTCTTCTTCTTCTTCTTCTTAGAAGAAGTGCCTTTATTTACCATTTCGTTTTAAAATAAGCTGTTACATCAAAAGGCAGGAGATCCAGCAAGCCCGGTTGAGCTTTTTGAAAGAGCCCTGCTTAAATTTATTTAAATATATATGTAAATCAGTTAATAACAGAAGGAGGAATTCTTGTTTTACATTACTAATTGGAAAGCTATTTCTTGACTAACATATTACTTATTGTAAACAAAAACGATTATGAAAGATGATCTTGAACATACTCTTTAAGTTTGGTTTTGAATGTATTAAACGAACTTATGTTTCTAATTTCAATGGGAAGGCTGTTCCATGTAATTGCTCCCTTAAACTTTATAGAAAATTTGCCTTAATTTGTTCTAAATTCGATATGTACCTTTGACGAAGATCGCGTATTGTAGGAATGTATACTTTCATTAGTTTGAAAAAAGTTATCGAAGAATGCTGGTAATTTTTCATCGTTATACGAATACATGAAAACTGCCGTCAGGTACGTATTTAATTCAAAGATCTTCAGTATTTTCAATGACTTGAACAGTAGTCCAGATTTTTCTGTATAATTGGCGAAGGTTATAATCCTGATAATTTTTTTCTGTATCCTGAGGAAAGGCTTTAATCTAGTGGGATACCTGCTCGCCTAAATAATGTTTGTTGCAATATGTTAAATATGGGTAGATCATGGTGTTGTACAATGTTAGTAGTGATTTAAGAGGTAAGAAATGTCTTGTTTTGGCCATTACGCCTGTCATTTTTTTTCTTCCTATTCTCACAGAAGAATTTCGCTCCATGGAGTTCCCTGCTCGCTTCTTCTTTGTTGACGAACGTTTGATGAATCACACAATAAAAATCATCGGTGTCCTAAACATGGATCTCTGTGAGCTGATGTGTTACCAGGAGCCCAACTGTGTGAGCTTTAACTTTAAAAAAGACCCAGAAAATGGAGAAGTAAAACACAGATGTGAGTTGAATAACTCCACTCATTTGGAGCACGACAGCGACTTCAAGGATGATCCATCTTACTTCTACCGAGGAGCAAAGGTAAGGGTAACATAAAATTTGACCGTCATTGCACTAACAAAACCAAACTTCTAATACCAGAATATTTTGGTAACATTTTAATGTTAACGAATTCATGTTTGGGTTTATCACCAGAGTTAATAAGGTGATTTGGTACTTTAAGGAGGTTCAACTGTTGAAGTTTTATAGAAGAAGGCTGTATTCATTTACTCAGCAAACAGTTTAACTACAAAATAATTATAGAACGACTGGGCTGACCTAGCTTAACAGCTCATCGAGGCGGACCAGTTCTTCTTTTCTTCGTCTTCTTCTTCTTCTTCTTCTTCTTCTCCTTCTCCTTCTCCTTCTCCTTCTCCTTCTCCTTCTCCTTCTCCTTCTCCTTCTCCTTCTCCTTCTCCTTCTCCTTCTACTTCTCCTTCTCCTTCTCCTTCTCCTTCTCCTTCTCCTTCTCCTTCTCCTTCTCCTTCTCCCTTCTCCTTCTCCTTCTCCTTCTCCTTCTTCTTCTTCTTCTTCTTCTTCTTCTTCTTCTTCTTCTTCTTCTTCTTCTTCTTCTTCTTCTTCTTTTTCTTCTTCTTCTTCTTTTTCTTCTTCTTCTTCTTATTATTACAAATGTTCGTCTTTTATTAAAACACTTTACAAAATCAAGAATCAATAGGAAACAAAAGGGACATGGCAAATGGCGGGAAAAGAACAAAATATTGTAAATATTGCACTTTGCAAAGAAAGACAAAAGTTCAACTGGAGATGGGTTCGGGTGGGGGAGAACAAGGAGATAGAAACATTAATATATATTATGATGAGTAATTCTTCATTAATGAGCTTATCATCTCAATGTTAAAATAGGAGTCTTCATTACTCAAGAGCGGCTGCCTGTAAGAATCGAGAACTGCATTTCAGCGACCACTTGGTCGAATTTCTGATATTTCGTCTAAAGATACCCTTGGATTAACTATTTTCGAAAATCATATTTTAAAGTTCCAAGGTATTTTATTTTTTGAGAAAATTGCAAGAGTTTGAAATGCGGCCAAGGTGCGGTCACGGGCCGATGAAAACCTCGAAAATTTAGGTCAAAGGACGAAGCCCCGTTCACGGTGTAAAATAACCCAATGAACTTGAAACTTTACACAAACCTAGACGAACCATCTCGTGAGAGAATTAATACAATAAACATTCCAAACTCGCTGGCTGCTTTCTAAAGCATGCAGATTTGTGTACGCTACTCAAAATGACCTTCAAACTAATGCCTATTTTCATTGAAATAAAAGTGTTTCTGGGATGTCATTTTCTTTAAATTAAATCTCATATGTCGAGAGACCAAGAAAAGACCTTTATTTGTACCAAGTTTCAAGCTCTGATTCAAACTCTTTCCTACTCAAGGAAGATCGAATATACGTGCGATACTTGCGGCTCGCAATTCAATTCACGAATTATGAGATCCGAACCGATTCACAAACACTTGACATCTGGAGCCCGTGAATGTTTCCAAACATCACATATTGGGCCCTAAAACTAATCATACGGACTGAAGACAGCCATTCAAAGTTTTTCGATCTTTCCTACTCTGCTCTAAAATAATATAGTTATTCCGGTCAATTAGCCTACGAAATATGTGCAACAAATTTGCATACCATTTCGATGTCGCAGGAAAAAGTAGTGCAAATCATACCTTACAACTCCTTTATCTTCTTAAATGAAGAAGTCGATCAGTAAACTGGAGAAAAGCGTGTGACTTTGTTCCTGTCGTGTTGTTTTGAGTGTTCGTGTTCAGCAGGGACGGCTCAATTCAATAAGCCAGTGTGACACTGATCAACTGTAACTCGATATTCCCTTCGGTGATGTGGGTAACGCGCACGTTATCCTGGCCAGGCACTTGTGCGTTGTCAGGGCGCTTTCAGAAAAGTAGTGATTGTGGGCCAAGCTACGACTACCATGGTGATGATGACCTTGACGAGCTTAAGGACTGTTCAAGAGATCTGAGAGCCCACCTTTCCTGCCTTTGTTTTTTCCGCGAAAAAAATCGACGTTCAAGTATTAGTGTCATTTTTTTTTTTTTTTTTTACTTACAGTAATGAAGATCCCGGAACGTGGATTTTTTGCGAAAAAAATCTATCCATAACCACCATCCCCACAATTAATAATATAAAATTTGAGGGTATCAGAGTAGTCTGAGGGTATCAACTTTGAGGGTATCAGAGTAGTGGATTCCCCACCGACCAACGCGACCTCCCCCACCCCTATTCCCTCTGGCGATAAGCGTCAATTGTGGTTATTGTTTACTTTCCCAAACCGGTTTTATCGTTGTTCCTGCTGGTTTCTTTCAATTTTTGAGAAGATAGGAATCTTGCCAGCCTTGGTCTGTCTGGTGAGGGCCACGAAAACTAACTTATTGCTAGCGCAAGCGGGTGAGGGCCGTTACTACCTTATTATTAGAGACTTTAAGCATCGACGACGGGAACGGCAACGGCGACGGAGAAACCGAGGAAAGACTGAGGAGAGGACGCGGTTGCGTCGCGAAATTGGAAGCAGTTAAGCAGGCGCAATACGACGACAACTTCCCTCGAAGAGGATTAAAAAGGATGGGCGCTTTCCATTCACCAAAAATTTTCGATTTGAATTTTCGGAAATTTCAGTCTCGAATGGAACGGGTATGGCAAGCCGATTGTAGCATTATTCAATACTGGAATTCAATGTCAATTCAATGAAAATTCAATTTCAATTCAATGGTTCAATTTCCATTCAATGAAAATTCAATGTCAATTCAATGAAAATTCAATTTCAATTCAATGAAAATTCAATGTCAATTCAATGAAAATTCAATTTCAATTCAATGGTTCAATTTCCATTCAATGAAAATTCAATGTCAATTCAATGAAAATTCAATGTCAATTCAATGAAAATTCAATTTCAATTCAATGGTTCAATTTCCATTCAATGAAAATTCAATGTCAATTCAATGAAAATTCAATTTCAATTCAATGAAAATTCAATGTCAATTCAATGAAAATTCAGTGTCAATTCAATGAAAATTCAATTTCAATTCAATGAAAATTCAATGTCCATTCAATGAAAATTCAATTTCCATTCAATGAAAATTCAATGTCAATTCAATGAACATTCAACGAAAATTCAATTTCAATGCCATCTCGATTCAAGAAAAATTCAACGTGAATTCAATTTTCATAGCACCTGAATCTTCAAGTTTGGTTAAATTTTTTACAAAGTTCAAATGGAGACAGGCTTCCGGTTGATGACCGGAAATGATCTTCTCATACGGGACTTTCCAAGTACATGAAGCTCTCGCCCAACAACATGGCGGACATTGAGCCAGAATTTGACATAGAAAAAGACTTACCCGACTTCTTGTTCTCAGTGCTGAGTAGGACAGACGTTATCATGAGCAAGGGTGAGACGACCATTGATGATCTCCAAGAACAATTTTTGGTTCTCGATCGAACCGTAAGTCTTTTGAGATCGATTGAATTAACTGACAATGGGCAAGATCGAGAAGAGTGGGAATCTCTAGCTAAAGCTTTCTCTGAGGTACTGCAGGCTGTGGAGTATCGTCTCAAAACCTTACCAGGGAAACGATCATTAGAGACTCAGCTTGAATGTCAAGTTCTTAGAGCGGGCAATCCAGGGAGACCAAAGTTCCTTATTCCTGCTGAAACGTTAGAGGATCTCCGAGGACTTGGGTTTTCTTGGGAAAAAATTTCTCGGATGTTTGGCGTGTCTCGGTGGACTATTTACCGTAGGGTACAATCATATGGCTTGAAAAACATGGTGCAGTTTAGTTCGTTACCGGATGCGCAATTGGATCAATTGGTCTTGGACTATTTAAATCGTCATGGACGAACAACAGGGAGAACATATTTGGCTGGGTATCTCATGTCACTTGGATTGAGAGTTCAAAGGAGGAGAGTGCGTGAAAGCTTGACAAGGGTGGATCCAGTGAATACTGCTTTGAGATGGGGAATTGTTGTTTCCCGAAGAAAATATTCGGTCCCTTGGCCTAATTCTCTATGGCATTTGGATGGCCACCACTCTCTCATTCGGTGGGGTCTTGTAATCCACGGATGCATCGATGGTTTCTCCAGACGAATTGTGTTTCTTAGATGCTGTGACAACCTCTCGCAAACTGTTCTCGAACTATTTCTAACGGCAATTGAGAAAGATGGGTTTTGGCCATCACGTATTCGTGTGGATTATGGGGTGGAGAACGTGTTGGTCTGTGATTCCGTGGTAGAGGCAAGAGGTGAAGGAAGGGGAAGCTTTATTGCCGGCCCCTCCACCAGAAATCAGAGAATTGAAAGACTTTGGAGGGAAGTGTTTAGATGTGTATGCCATTTTTTCTATTATGTGTTTTATGCAATGGAGGATACAGGTTTACTTCGAATTGACAACCCTGTGGATGTAACCGCACTTCACCTGACATTCGTTCCAAGAATAAACGAAGCCCTAAGTGAATTTATGGAGGCTTTCAACCATCATCAGCTTCGGACAGAACACCACTGGTCTCCTTATCAAATGTGGATCAATGGTATGCTAAACGAATTGAACCCTTTAGCACGAGGACAATTAGATGACGCTCCTCAAGACCTCGAATACTATGGTATTGACCCAGATGGGCCATCCCCATTTGAAAATGGTGATAACGATGTAGTTGTCCCTACCGTAGCATTGCCAGTTAATCATCGGTCAATTACCTCAATCTTTCTGGAGAGAATCGATCCCTTAATGCCATCAACACAAATGGGTATAGACATCTATACAAGCATTCACCAAATTGTGAAAGATAGTGTCGAAGGGATTTTATAGACTGTTACATGTCTACAGCTTATAGGACTTACGCAGAGCGTATAAACTGAGAGGGGTCTTTCACCAATCAGCAACAGTACATATTTTAACTCGCAATAGTTTGTAATGGGTTTTGTTCAAACCCTAAATGGAAAATTAGGTCATATTTTATATTTGAGGTTATTCGTGTGGGACCCTTCGTTAACTGGCCTTGTTGTCTTGATCTGACGAGCTACTGCTCAGTTAAGGTTATCATTTCCATTCTTGTCAAATATGAATCATTCCCCTATTGTGATTTTTTCCGTTATAGAATAAGAATAATTTACGAATTGTGATAACATTACATAGGTATGTTGTTGTTAATACAAATAATAATTTTTTTTTTAAATAGTCACTTATGTTGATTGCTCACACATCATTAAGGTTTGTTTTCACTGACATAGCTGGACAATAGACAGAATTCAACCCTTTATGATTAATGAGAGGAAACAACTAGATGCAAAAGCAACAAAATATTTAATGTTAACATTGCTATGCCCTACAAAGGAAGGCATCAGCAAGGCATTTGAAAGAATGGAAGTGCCTTTCTACAAGTTTCACCAGGATTTAACACAACCAACATTGTCACTATGTGCTAGATACTTCGAAAATCACCCAAGTGTCGAATGGACCCCGAATTTCCAAGCCACTACTCTGCCCATGTTTTTTAAACCTTTGTGTTACATAATTTCCCTAATCAACTGGTTCCAAATCTTATTTTTACCGTTTTGCGCTTAATGCTGATTTCTTCCCCAATCGCAAACTACCAAACAGGTACCTGCTGTAAAGTCTCCTCCTTGTCGTTGTGTTGTAATACCTTAGTTCTCAAGTCCACAACAAGGGGATTGATTCTACAGTCAACCTTTCACTGCTTCTTAACTTTCCCACGCATTAAAGCCCGATACTTCTCAGGAATTTGAAGTATTTAAATGAGAACCTGGGGGGGGGGGGGGGGCAGTGAAAATTCATACCTACTCTGCACTTTGGTGATTTTTTAGTAACCTGCAAGAGATTAATTTTGGCTGGTGCTACAAGTACTCATCTCATACTTTCCCTTTGCAATTTAAGAAGAACCAAACTGACCAAAACATAATAATTAAATGTAAAAATCAACAACACATCCTCTTAACCCTTTAACCCCTTATATCAAAGAACAAATTCTCCTATCCTGTCCCCATACTTTTGTTATAAATTTACTGGGGAGAAGTAATTAAAATATCTAGAAAATTCACCATGGGTGATCATATCATTAATTCTCATGACCTAAGGGTTTGAATAAGCATTGAAATTGCAAGGAGAAATTTGATTCTGATCACTGTTAGGGCTTAAAGGGTTAAAATATTTTGTATGAACTCAACATGCTCATGCAGGCGGTCCAAATGTGCCACTTTTTACAAACGTACATGACTGAGTCACTATTTCAATAAGGAAACATTCAAAATGATTACAACAGTCAATTGTACAATTGAGTCCACTGTTGAAACTAGGTTGCAACACTTTTATGATGAATATATCACTAGGGTTCAAACTCAATTATGTAATGTTCATTGCCTTTTCATGCCGCAAAGTTTGAAATGAAAATTCCCATTCACATATTTCCAAAAAAGGCATTTGCAAAGGCTAGATCATATAGACTAAACAGTTGCTCCTCACTTGGCAACAATGAGTCCCTTGAACGCCTTGGTAAGTACAGTGTGTTAGCACAGGTGTTTGCTGTCGGTAGGAATGGGCATTTTGTGCCAACGGATTCTTTCTCTACAAATGCTATAAGCGGTGCTACGCCAAAGCCTAATGGGGGCTCTTCATCACTGCCTGTGACAAACTGAAGAATATGTCCCAGGGTAACTGAACCTCTTTGTCCACTTGCTGCCAGCCTGGTGTATTTGGAAAATAGCTCATAAACTTCATTTTCAAAATGACGTGCATTGCTACCAGCTTCAGAGAAATCTGGTTTAAGAAGTGTTAGCAGTTTTCGCCTTGTTAGTGAATAGCTTCCTGAAGGCCTGAAGAGATGAAGGAAGTTAGGTATAGCATTTCCTATTTGATAGAGTCCAAGGTTTTCAAAACCTACTCGGAGCTTTGAAATACAACAATCGGATGGCTCTTCTGAGGAGAAAAGGGCTTGAAGATCTTCTTCCTTTAAAAATCTTGGGATGACCCCATTCTGCAAAATACTAAGGGCCATTATTAACCTTACTGTGGAATAATCATCGACAAGATGATCCCTTAGACCATTGTCAAAGTACTTAGCCTTGATTTCCTGCAAGCAAAGGCGAAAGAATTCTTGACGTGGGCCGCCAAAATCCTGGGCACTCTCATTATAAAACCCAACTTCAAGTGTTAGTCTGGGTTCTTTCAAAAATTGTATTTCTTCCAGTGCTGTTTTCAAAACATCATCTCGGTTGATAAGGATATAGCTAGTTTCACCCTCCAAACAGAGAGTAGGATCTGTCACATCTAGTGGTCTCCCTGTTACAATAAGCTTCTGAGCAATACGTAAAATTTCCACAGGATTTTTCAATACCATTCTCTTTACAATATTTGACACAATGTTCTGCTACCAAACCAATTGGTTTCTCATTAAAGTTTTCCTGTGGTGGTTCTTCTTCTTTGTTTTCATTTCCAACACTAGCCTCAGTTTGTTCCCATTGACTAGGAACAGGTTGAGTTAGCATTTCTGTAAAACAACATAACAAAAGAGTTATTTCTGAAATAAAATCACTTATTAAGAGCTCTATTAAGCCACCATAGCAGATTGTTAGAGTACAAGGCATGACTGGGTGCTTAGCATTTATTATTATTTATGAATGGTATGAAGCTTTCATGATGTACTTGCATAGGTAAGCAGTTAACCCATTATCTTGTTATAGCTCTCATTGTCTCTTCGACACTTTTGGAAAACAAGGAGTTGTAAATTGACACCATTTCCCTTTCCTAATATTAACACCCAATACACCAGACTTGGTTTTATTCGACTTTGAGTTTTCTATGATCAAGACATGAAATATCCAATGTCCTTAGCTATGTCACCTTAAAGGTCCACTGTCTGGGAATTTTGCTGTTTTCCACCCAAAACTACCTGGAAAGCGTTTTTTCAAGTAAGAGTTATCCATACTTCCTTTTTTTGTGGCTGTATCTTCCAGATGAGGAGCAAAAATTAAAAAAGTTCACCCTGAATTTTTCAAACTGTAATCCATTTCCATGGTATCCAGACAGTCTGTGCAAAATATAGCCTCCAGTAAACAAACTACATTATCATTCAATGTATTTTCCCTCCTTTTCATTGGCCGAAACAAACCACGTGACCTGCAAATAACTGCCTTCAATAATGGTCTGCTCATGCGCAATACTGTCCAACTGTGTTTTGCTGCAAACAATATTCTGTTCATGCGTAAATTATTGAAATCGTGCTCTTGCATGAAAATGGGAGATCCCTTCCCTGAGCTGTCAGAGAATGATTTCCCAAAAATAATCACGAAAAACAAACTTAGTGATGGAATGATAAAACAATTATTGAACTTGGTTGTCGCAATTTTTCAGTGTCTCGCAGATCAATTAATTGCCTCAGCAATAATTTATCTGCTCGCCACTGACAAATCACAATATTTTGCTCAACTTCGTCCAATAATTGTTAATTATTATTTTTACTTTTCACTAATCTAAAAACAAATTTTACCATTATTCTGAGGGACGAAAGTAGCGTCACAGAGCCCCTTAATTTGTTGTGTTGTTTGCAATAATATTTGACTACAGTTAATACACAATAAAGCTGACATACTAGATCTGGGCCAAGTCGATCGAAGAAGGGTTAGCCTTGAACAAGCTTTACACACTATTACAATGTGTAGATTTCTTGGCCCACTCGCTAGAGCGAACTACATCTGTACTATGCACAACAATGCAATCTTGCTTTAACTTCTTGGAGATAAACAGTCGTTCTGATTGATAACACAATATTCTTACCTGGTAAATCGTCGTCACCAATTAAGCTGTTTCCCTCGTTGTCAGATAACAAACAACTCAACTCGCTCTTCATCGTGATGTAAATGGCTCCTTGTCCACAGAGTAGTTTGACTTGCTTATATGCGTACTCTTCACAAGTCACCGGCTTACTTAACTTTCGACGGTTTGCACGTAGAAAGACAAAATCATTGTTGCTAACGAGTGGATATTTCAGTCTCACTGCATCGCCAATTTTGCGGCGAACTTCTGCCTCGCCATCTGTGGAGACCAAATGCACAAACCCTCGAAGTAAGATGTTGTTATTGTTAATCACGAACTCTTCATCATCCTCTTCGTAAACGAGGGCAAACTCAAACGGCTTGGATTGTTCTGATTCCTTTGGTTTCTTTGCTTTCTTACCACCCACACTCGATGAAGGGGAGGATGTTGCTCGAAGTCTTTCTCTTTGATTCAAGCGAGAGCACAAACCTGTATTTTGACTGCGTTGAAGCATGGATCGAGCTCGTTCGATTGCATCTGAAACATTGCCGGCTGTTCTTCCACTGTTTGCGGGTAAAACCTGCGTCGCTTCATTCGAAACGTTGGCACTTGAGCATGAATTGCTGCTTTCCAAGACCTGGGAGACTATTCTTGAACATTTACCGAGCGAAGCAGCAAGACTTCGAAGGTGTTCCTCCATTTCCAAAGTTCAAAATGGCGGGAAACGAGGAAACAATAGAAAAACACAGTTCCCGTATGTTGGATCCATGATGCTTTGCACTTAATTGATTGAATTTTTCATTGAATTGACATTGAATTTTCATTGAATTGAAATTGAATTTTCATTGAATTGACATTGAATTTTTATTGAATTGAAATTGAATTTTCATTGAATTGAAATTGAATTTTCATTGAATTGACATTGAATTTTCATTGAATTGACATTGAATTTTCATTGAATTGAAATTGAATTTTCATTGCAATGAAATTGAATTTTCATTGAATTGACATTGAATTTTCATTGAATTGACATTGAATTTTCATTGAATTGAAATTGAACCATTGAATTGAAATTAAATTTTCATTGAATTGACATTGAATTCCAGTATTGAATAATGCTACAATCGGCTTGCCATAAACGGGCTTATTCTCGGTCGGTTTCCACTTATCGGGAACAGCTGTTCAAAAAGGTTGTCCTATATTTTCGAAAATCTTTTCCGGAAAAGATGCTGTTCCATTCGATTCCCACCCGAAATTTTCGTCGAATTGAAAGCACCCATCGAGTCTTCGTTAAAAGAAGTCAGAAATCGATTTTAATAATGAAATAACCGATGAAGAATTTTTACTGCTGTTAACGAGAACGTGTTTGTCGGAGTTGCAGTTTTCCGATGTAAACAATTCAGACCATTTGATATATTTTTAGGTCGTAATAAAAATCACCGATATAACTAGAAATAGCAACTAGATTAACATTAATTTACTTCAAATGTTCTGCATCGAAGGCTGGCATTTCAAGAAACGCTTTAGCGGTGCGAGCACGCGTGAGAATTTCGTTATCTTTACATCTAAAAATTTGAACTGAAAACTACGATATGACACAGTGGTTTGTGGTTTGGATGCTATTTTTGAGCAACATATATGTTGCTCAAAAAATATGTTTGTGAATCGGTTCTGATCTCATAATTCGTGACTTGAATCGCGAGCCGCAAGTATCACACGCATATTCGATCTTCCTTGAGTGGGAAAGAGTTTGAATCAGAGCTTGAAACTTGGTACAAACTGAAAGTTCTTTTCTTCGTCTTTCGATACATGAGATTTAATTTAGAGAAACTGACATACCAGAAACACTTTTATTTTAATGAAAATAGGCATTAGTTTCAAGGCCATTTTGAGTAGCGTACACAAATCTGCATGCTTTAGAAAGCAGCCAGCGAATTTGGCATGTTTGTTGTATAAATTCTCTTGTACGATGGTTGGTCTAGGTTTGTGTAAAGTTTCAAGTTCATTGGAAGGAATTGTGGGACCAGACTGCCATGTGTTTGTTGGAAAGGTTAGACAGGTTAAATTGTCGAGTGATTGGTTTGGATGCTTGTTTGTCATTTCTTCAACGTCTCGAATATGTTCCCGAAATCGGTCGCCTGACGTCTTTCCTGTCTTCTAAATGTATGGATATTTGCATTTACACAAGAGATAACATCAGCGGAAGTGCATATAAAACGGTCGGTGATTTTAGTGGAGTGCTTGGCTTCAGAAATTTTAGCGACTTAGTAAATGAAATTGAACAGTTTTGCATAGAGCGCGCACATTTAAAACAACCCGGTTAACTCGCGGATTTGAGTACGCTTCTAACTGGATAGTTAGCTATTTTTTATTGTGTATGAATGACATCAGTAGAGTTTGTATATATATCTTTGGTTTTAGGATAATTTTTGTGCAACTCGAAGTTCTTTACAATAATACTTATTACGGATTATGTAGATGAAAGGCAAAGGTGAATTAAAGGAAATCTTCCATCCACATAATTAATTCATTCATTTGGCAACTTAAAAGAAAAATAGATTTTCTCTTTTACTGACTTATTCTTTCTTTTTTTGAGAACGCATGTGGAAAGAAGCTTTGCGAGAACACTGAACAGAATTTGTCAGTCAGGTTTTACAGACAGAGGATATCGTTGTGTTTGTCCCTCGGGATTTGAGGGTCATCATTGTGAAACAGGTAAGCCTGTTGAGTTTGAAAGTCAAGAACTTTTACACTATCCTGGGAAATAACTGAATGCTCGGAACTAATTAAAATCAAAGTTAAAACTAGCTGTATTAAACGGATTCACGTTAAAAGACCACATCACACAATGGCGAAAATGGATTGACCTGCAATTAACTCCGTTTGAAAGATGTATTTCACCAGTCAGTGGCTTAAGATATGAAAATGAAAAAAAAAAAAAAAAAAAAGAAAGAAAACAAAAAACGCATCAAGATTCAAAACGATGGTCTCCTGATCACTAATCTTGATATCTTGCCGTTGAGCTTTTGGCAGGATTTAGGTATTGGTGTGTCTCTATGGATACTACTCGGCAAGATCATTGAGAACTATTTTCTTAAGACTTCGATTGGTACCCGTTTACGGTTCTAAGAGGGAAGAACGTGGAAATGAACAACTTTGCACAGTCACGATGACAAAGAAAAATCTACTATATATCGCAGGGATTAAACATCATCATTTAAAGCGGAAGTATAACGCAAATTTGCTCTCATTTCAAAACCCAAAAATGTTTGTCTGTCACCAGAAACAAAGAAATAATTGTCAAATTTGTTATAAATTATCACCCCAGTGTGATAAGACTGTCGATTAGTGCCTCTAGCCAGAGTAAGCTGATATGGAGTGAAACTTGTTAGGCTAGTGTTTTTCAAGTTCTCGCATTATTATTTCCGAACAGATCACGAGTTGTTCCTTTCAAAAATTGAGTTGATTTCTTTCCTCTCGTCAGTCTAGAATTATTTGGCAGCTGATTGAAGGCCTTATTTCATCATTTTTAATAAAAGATACCAAAAATCCCATGATACTTCCCCTTTAAACCATGATAATAACGTCGTGATTTCCAAATGGCGGCCATCAGAAGATGCAAAAAATGACCAAAGCACTCATCAAACCAATATAAGTAAATTAAAATCATTAAAAAAGGGAAATGAAACTTACCGTGTGAAATGCGATACATATATATATATATATATATATATATATATATATATATATATATATATATATATATATATATATATATATATATTCTTTTAATGTTCTATTAAAATTTCTGAAAATGCCCGTCGCCCAAATTTATTTGTCATGGGAACATAAAATTTCACTGTATATGAGCTACCACAAAAAAAGTTCGTATGACATTCAAGTGCGCTCTTTTGTTCTTGGAGACTACGTTGCTCACACTTTTACGGTTCAAGGAAAAAAAAACTGGTTCTCGCAATAAACGTAAGATTTTAATGCCAAAAGGTTTCTACACATCAATAAATAAAGGGTTTTTAATCAATAAGTAAAGGGTTTTTAAAAAATCCCGCCTTAATTAATTAATTAATTAATTAATTAATTAATTAATTAATTAAGTGTTTATGGTTTCACCAGTCTGTTCCCGGTCGAGACTTTTTATAATCCACGAGCCCTGAAGGAGATAACGCAACTCTTACAAATTTCCTAAATTGTAAAGGTTGGTTACATTTTTTTGTAAAGATAATTTTGTAAATCAAATTGAATTAACTAGTGTATGATGGATCTCATAAAATAGGCTAGTCCACTGCTATTTGGTTTTTAATGGATATCGATAATATAACAGTGATTAAGCAGCCATTTTCCGTAATTTTGCAGATATCGACGAGTGCACCCAGGGATCGCATGACTGCCTTCCAAGCCTTGCTACCTGCACAAACACTGTTGGATCATACATCTGTACTTGTAAATCTGGATATGAGGGAGACGGAAAGACAAGCTGTGCATTGCCTCCAGGCAAGAAATCTGAAATTTCGTCACTCGCTGGTCATCCTTTCGGTGCATCAAGAAAATCGTATTGCACATTCGTTTGGAGTATTCTAAAGCACAGTACCGATAATGAGAAAAGATAATTCAAAACTAAAACCAAATCAACTTCAGCATATTATCCCCTTTTCCTTCGCTATCTCCTTTTAAAATACAAAGGCCTTGAAAGACATCCCTAGGGAAAAACTTATCACATGATAAACCTGAAATACTTGCAAAGATTCATAAAACTGGTTAAATCGACTCTTCCACTGGGCCTTTTCGAGTCCCATCTCTCCAAGCTATCAGTGAAGACAATAGCTCACGGAAGTTGACCAGTGTAAGTCATACACATACATACATATTTGCGTTTGAAGGTACGGGCTAAAGTTATTGATGACAGTTTAGTGGGAAGTTAGTCACAGCTGCCATAGCCAACGGTTCCTCTACCCAAAGCGAGAAAGAAAAAAAAAAACCCTTGAGATATGCTCTTATTTTTCTTTTTGTCAAGGACCCAAATTTTTGCAATACTTTTTTTTTTTATTTTCAATTTTTATTGAGTATAAAATAAAAGGCATGGAAGGTTGCAAATTAACATCACGTACAATACATTTTGTGAACTACATCAGTGGCACCATTGACTCACACTACACTACACTACATGCATCACACTATACTACACTACACTGCACTACCACTAGACTACACTCCACTGTACTACTCTGGATCATTTTACTTATGTTTGCAATGTAATATGAGGTTTGTCAGTTTCGAAAAACGTAGGTTGAAGGAAAAAGGACGGAGTACTGTAATTCTTCCGAAGAGACTAAAGCAAGAATACCCTCATTCAATGCCATATCCACATTAAAAACAATATACATTTCATATATTTTTTTTACTTTTATTGTACTGGTATATTTATCATAAACCTTCACTTCATTCTACAGTTGGGAACTATACAATAACTGTACTCACAGGGAACGGATTATGGGCCGGAACTGACGCCAAAGTGTTTGTGCAAATATTTGGTCGGGTTCGAAAGTCAAGAGAAGTAGAATTGAGAGGAACAAAAGCTGCATTCGAACGAAACAGGTAGTAACTATTATCATATGACCCGTACGGCCCCCGCTTACGCAATCCTATAGAAAACCATAATGAAAGCAAACGTGTGGGCCGGACAAGTTGACGCTTGCCGATCCGCAAAAAGCGGTCCTGGGGCCTATTTCTCGAAAGTCCCGGTAACTTAACGGGCCCAGTAAGTGTTTTTGGTGATAAAAGTTTCTTAGCAGAAGAAAATGTTTGTTAGCTTTGAATACTAAATTTTTAAATCTTATAATTCAATGAAAACATTGGCCAAGAACCATGTATGTAATCACTGTGTAATCGACGAAAAAAAAAAAAAAACATTTAAAAATAGACGATGAGAAGTCCAAAGACTACTGCAAAGCGGACACAACGTAGTATATTTTAAAACAATATTTCGGCTGGCCAAACCAGCCTTGTTCAGATTTAGATGTTACTAAATTATATAAATGAAATTACAATATTATATTATGGAGGATGTTGCAATACATAGGAGCGGCGAAAATGACGTTTACAAGGTGGTACCAAAGGATAAGGAAATAAGTAAAATAAAATAAAAAAAAAAAAAATACAATTCATCACGTCTATTCAAACCGTAGGGTTCCAAGGTCCCCGCTAAGTCTATAAGAAAAGACTCGCTGGCTTTTCTGATTGAATCACGTGAGAAGTGGATAACTTCAAGTGGTATTAGTTGCATATCAGTGTGGCAGTGGTTAGGTTGAGAAAGAAAATGTTCAGAAACAGTAGCTGGTTTGGATGTAATGTTATTTTCTTTCAACTGGGCGTCTATGTTCATTAAATCTGTCTTTGAGACGTCGCTAAGTTTCACCTATGTATTGTAAATGGCAGCGGTTACATTGTACCATGCAGATTAAATTTTTGGTGTTACAGGTTATGTGTGAAGTGATGTTACGGGTTTCGCCTGTGGAAGAAAATGTATAATGTTTAAGACCGTTAGTAATGTAAGGACAAGCGGCGTAATTTTGTCCCCAGCGAAAAGATCCTGGTGGTGAATTAGTGCTGTTAGGAGCGGTGACAGTAGGTAGCTGTGCTTTAACTAAAATGTCGCGAAGGTTGGAAGTGCGTCTGTAAGCGACGATAGGTGGGTGTTTAAAAACGTCCCTGAAACGGTCGGAGGAAAGTAATATGTTAAAATGTTTGCGTAATATATTAGAGAGGTGAGGAAGTGCTGGGTTATATGTAACGACAAAAGGTATGCGGTTAATAGAGTCGTTACGGTTAGTTTGCAGAGCGTCAGCGCGAGAAATATTAGCAGCTCGTAGGAATTGCGAGTCAAGGAAGGCGTTATGATATCCTCGTGCGAGGAGATAAGCTTTTAATGCATTAATGCGGAGTTGAAATGTAGCGTTAGTAGAACAGATACGGCGGATGCGAAGAGCTAAACTAAATGGAATAGATGTTTTAGTATGTTGAGGATGGCATGATGAACTAAGAAGATGTTGGTGTTTATCTGTAGGTTTAGTGTATAGGTCAGTTTGTATAGTGCCGTTATGTAGAGATACCATTACGTCGAGAAAAGGAACGTTAGTTAATGAGTGACTGCTAGTGAATTTAATAGTGGGATGAATATTATTGAGGTAATCGATGAAAATTTTAAGATGATCTAGACCTTCAGTCCAAATCATAAAAATATCATCAAGGAACCTCCACCAGATATTTTTATGATTTGGACTGAAGGTCTAGATCATCTTAAAATTTTCATCGATTACCTCAATAATATTCATCCCACTATTAAATTCACGTCTACGTTGTGTCAGCTTTGCAGTAGTCTTTGGACTTCTCATCGTCTATTTTTCACGTTTGGCTGATTAGGTCTCCTGTGAGATCCAACGTACAAGCAAGCAGGATCTTCGTTCACGGCTTTTGCAGTTTTTAAAGTTTTCATTTAAAAATACACTTATCGGCCCCGGTAAGTTACCTGGACTTTGGAGAAACGGGCTCCTTCTCCACACTCTTACGGCTCTATTGTAAAGAGATTATTGCATAAATAAGTTCCTTGTTCGTGTAAAAGAATAAGTAAAAAAAAAAAAAAAAAACTGGACAAAAGAGTCTTGAGCAGGTACATGCTGTTGCTTCCCATGGCCAAGAGAGAAACATGTCTGAAATTCTCAGTGGCAAAAGTCGGTCCAGCAATGCAGCAACTTCCACTGCGTCAAGAAAACGTCTTGAAAAGGCACGAACTCCCTTCATCCTGTTAGTGTAAATTGCACTACATAGTAAATTAAGCCAGCAAAGTCATCAAACCCAGGCGGTGTTTGCAGGAGGCAACATGGGTGTCATTAATATACAGCCTCTGGTTCTCCTTTGTTTAGGAGAATCCATGAGCTCCAGCAATACGAGCTCGAACTGCCACCGACATTTTATCAAGTCTTCAGGGGGGAGAGGGGCACTATCAGTCCCCCCCCCCCCCCCACCCTCACTCACCCACTTCAGTTAAAGCGACATTTTCAAATTCCAATCTAATATCAATATACATGCAGGAGAATTAACGAATTTTTGGTACAAATATAATTCCTTTCCTTTAGAGTGGATACATTCGTTGGCATACTCCCTATCTTTGGGGAACTGACTGAGCTGTCCATTATACACAATGGCAGAGGATATGGGTCTCACTGGTTTTTGAAAGAGGTAACAAGGTCTTTTTAAAACCTCTAGTCTGTTGAAATCGTCCACCCACTAACATTCGAAATTTTAAGTACACCAATGTCAGTTACAACACTACGCTAAGAATTATGAAAATGGAGTGGACCACTGTTTTTCCCTCAAATTCGTGTGCGAAATACTAAAGAAGACGTTGGATAATAATAATAATAATAATAATAATAAAAATAATAATAATAATAATAATAATAATAATAAAAATAATAATAATAATATTAAAAAGGAATAATAATAATAATAATAATAATAATAATAAAAATGAATAATAATAGTTATAATAATAATAATAATAATAATAATAATAATAATAATAATAATAATAATAATAATAATAATAATTATAATAATAATAAATGGATAAAATGCTACGAAGCAAGTTCTGTCTCTCCAGCACCTTTACCTTACTAAAGCCAAACAAATTTCCAAAATGTTCAAAGTGATAAACCCCCTCTAAGTCGTCAGTGGGTACGTCAGGCGTTATAATGGAATGTTGTTTCTCTAGCAACTCTACGCGAAGAATTATGAAAATGGAGTGGACCACTGTCGCATTTTTCCATTTGACAGTTCATTCAGCAGTCTAGTAGAAGTAGTGTGTTTAAGCTACTATAAGAAGTGTACAAATTATGCTTTGTATAAATGTGATGTTATTTATCCTATCTAGACTAGGGAGGAGACTCTGCCCGGGGCGACTGTGAACCTAAATAACCTTTTTGATATTTGAGCAAACGCCCTAAAACCTTATGACCTTTTAAGAAATTTACCTGAAAAAAACAATTGATGTGGTCGGGTGGTGTTGATTGACTTTATTATGTTACTATGCCAACTATTTTCAAGGCATATTTTTGAAAGAAAATCGAAAATCCCTTTTTAAAATGAAGATAAATCACCTTTCTTAGCGTCATTTTTGTTTTGTTTATTTGCTTATATTAGTGTTCCTTTATTGGTTTTGATAACTTTTCACTCAATTTCGGCCCTTTCCTGAAGTTTTAGGAAAATCGCGAAATCCAAGATGACCACTATTTGGTAATCATGACGTAATAATCACCACGTCACCCTACGTCATCACCTCTCCTTGCGGGACTCCAAGAAAACATCTTTGGATGTACTATCTATCGCCGCACTGCCTCACTGTCCCAAAGCCAAAGCTTTTCCAGGTTATACATGCGAAATTTGGGAGGTGGGTTGGGAGGGGTGGAGTGTCTCTGGGTGAGGCGCTGAATCATCCTTCCCCTGGAAGCCCGAACTGGATACAGTTAACCAATCAATATCAATGTTATGTTCATCGATAGATATTTTATAATTTTTTAAGCCATATTGCGCTGGATCATGTTGCATTAAGGTAATCAACCTCTCAATTTAATTTCTAATCTCTAACTATTTGTCATTAATTCTTTTTGTGCTTAAAACCACCCACCCACACAAACACACTTTTTCTCTTTATAACCGTTGATTTTCAATCGGTAGAAGGAAACTCTTCTTCAGGGATCCCTTATTTTCATACCAATAAAGCCACAAAGGTTTCTAGTAAGTGTGTTGGCATTATTCCCAAACTTAATGTGATCTATTAGTATTAAGAAATAGTTTGTTCATACTAATCATGTAACGTTGTTGTTTTCCGTCAGATTCGTGTGCGAAATACTAAAGAAGGCGTGGATGTTTCATTTATGTGCAAATGTTGGATAAGGAGTCCTCCCAACAAAAAGACGTTGCGTCCGTCTCAGACATCTTTGTTCTCAAGTCAAGGCAATTGAATTATACAATGAGGTTGTTTGCAACATCTCCGTAAAAAAATGTCACCTGAAAGTCTTTGCGATTAAGCTAGAAATATTTTCCCTTTTGTAGAAGGAAGAAAATGCCTTCGTTTAAAAGGTTAACTCCGAATGTGGCCTAACTAACTAAAAAATCCGTCATAAATGGAGATGATGGTAATTGAAAAGACTCTGATCACCGGGGGACACAGTGTCACGGATATTTTACTGTCTTTCTTTGAAAGATTGTCAAATACTTGATAAAGAACATCTTTTGTACAGCGAAATTTTTACATAAAAATACAGGAGGAAAATTTTAAGTGACTTCTCCATGAAAGAACCAACTTTAATAAACATTTTTTTCCAAACTCACAGTAAGTCAGAGCTTCAAAAAAAATGGACATTTTCTTAATTTATGATCAATTTCCATCCTGGCCATCTGCAGTCAAAGATAATTGTTTTGTTGACAAAACTGAACCATTATTTTAACATTTCCATTACCATAAATATGTTTTTAGCTATCCAAAGTCACAAAAAAATAACAAGTGATCTACCCTTTTAAGATCGTTGAACATGTTTTTGCTGAATTGCCCTCGTCTACTTTATACTATTTTCCTCGTATGTTTAAGTGAGGAGAAAAATATTGGTTTGGCGTTGACAAACTGATTCTTGGACGCTATCTCAGTACTTTCCTTGCGTATACACTCGATTGCAAAAACGTTGACACTTAAAAAGCATAAACCGTGAACGATGAGACCCAACGGATTTGTGGGAAGTGTTTAAAAATTGGCACTCATTGGCCAACTTGACAGTTTAAGGGAAGCTTGGACTGAAAAAAAAATCCGCTATTACGGGCTCTCGCTTTTAACTCGAGGTCTTGAGAAAGTCCGCAATAAAGGGAGATGACTGCATTCGGAAGCTTTATCTTGGTTAATATTGTAAATAATAGTGACATTTATCTTACAAGCAAGCAAATAACCTCAACCTTGTTCCTCAAGTCCCTTAATTAAGCGAACCCCCAAGGCGCCGACTACCCTTATTCGTGTTTTTTTTAAAGCACTATGTTTACGCCTGCAAGTGTTTCGATAAGAAGCCTATTGTAAAAAAATTTTAAAGCGATTAGGTTTCGCAATGAAAAATTGAGAAATGTGCTATTCTATAAATCTTTAGTTCTTTCTGCAGAACGTTAAATAGCAAAGTAGTCTACGCTGTAATTCACTGTTGAGCTTGTATCTCATTCCAAACAATTTTTTCCTCTCTTTACCACATTGTAACCTTGCAAGTAATGTATCTTTAACCATTGTTGTCGTTGTCTTGAGATTGTAATAATAATAATAATAATAATAATAATAATAATAGTAATAATAATAATAATAATAATAATAATAATAATAATAATAATAATAATAATAATAATAATAATCATTATAATAATAATGATGATGATGATGATGATGATTATGATGATAATAATAATGATGATGACGATAATAATAATAATAATAATAATAATAATAATAATAATAATAATAATAATAATAATAATAATAATAATACTAATAATAATAATAATAATAATAATAATAAAAAGTCTGTCTCTCCAGCACCTTTTACCTTCCTAAAGCCAAACAAATTTCCAAACCTTTAAAGTCATAAACAGCCCCTCTTATTCTCCTGTATGTATGTCGGACGTTAAAATGGAATGTTGTTCTGCTAGCACTAATGACACCAACGGTGGATCAGAGAATTGATTCTGCAGTTTATGTTGAAGTACTTAAGTAAACCCATGAAATTTCTACCGAGATTTAGCCTATGTAAAGAAATAGCCGGCCACAGAAGGGAAAAATAGCGTAGACCTCAGCGGGAATCGAACCCACGGCCTCCGGATTAAAAGTCAAATAATTTTTGTTTCCCTGGTGTGGTCTCTCCGTTACTTTACTTCAGTGTTTCAGCATGCATCGTAGAGCTAATTCTAGCAACTATCCGTAGGTTTAAAGTAAGCCAAGTAACTATCCGCTTACAAGGTTTGTTTCTAGTCAGACGAGTTTATTATAGTTTTGTTTCTCGCTTAACGAGTTTGTAAAATGCAGTACATGACATTATAAAATAGCCGGAGTCAAGCAAGCACTGTGATTGGTCAAACTGAGTTCTGTATAACTCCACAATGCACGAAGCATAAGTATGGTGCGTGCATTATAATTGTACATATGTACAAAGCACACGTCAATCTTTTTACCTGTGAAAATCTGAGAAAATTCAGCGAAAGAGCGCCATTATGGCCGAGCAATCTCCCTCGTTTGACTGCAGTTTCGAGATTCTTAATGATATTGTAAAGACTAACGTAGAAGAAGAGTCTTATGAGGCTGTCACTGCAGAAAAGAAACGCTTTGTCGAGGTGACCAAAACAAAGAAAAACAGCGATACCGATGGCTATCGAGCTCTGAGGTTGTATCTGTCCAAGTTGAATCCAAAGTGTGAAGTTCTCTTTCAGCTCCCTCGACGCGACTGGACCGAAGCAAACTGCGCCGTGCAAACCGTCTGATACGAAAAGAACCCCCTTGGTGTTAACACAGTGGCCAACATGATTAAAGAGATCAGCGAAAAGGCAGTGCTGTCGACCGCATACGCAGATCATTGTGTTCGGGCGATGATCTTGTGATCACAAGCCGGCTTGGCAGGTCGGCACATTTGACAAATTTCGGGCCACAGAAACCCGAACAGTCTCCAACATTACAATTCCCGGCCATCGTCAACTCAGCTCAGAAAGTGCAGTGATGTTCTGTCATCTGCTCTAACAGGATCCAATCAGACATCACAGATGCAGCAGATGTCTTCCCAGCAATTCCAGTCAATTTCTTCTCTACAACCAAGAGAAATGTCATCCCTCAGCTGTAGAATCACCCCAATCAACATGACTATTTTATTAACCATTATTTCCAATTTATACTTAGCTTTTTGCATCCCCTAAAGAAGGTTAGCTTTTTCTAACCGAAATATTGGGCGATAAAACTACCCTATTTAGCTCTCCGATCATTCGGTTTTACGTTTTGTGCAACATTGCTGGTCCTGGTCTACACCAAGGTCCGGCTTCACTTTGCTGCTGTTTTTACAAGTGGTCCTTCCATAATTCAAGAGTCACTTTTGAAAAAAATGTTAAGTAAACCTGCTAACATGAAGTGTAGTGCTCAATACACAATCACACGACTGGTTACGTTAAGATGAGTCTTATCACATATTCATAAACATACTCCCCATTGTAAATTATGTATGAAAACTGTAAATTTATGGCTACCATTGTTGGGAAACTACATTTTGGCAGATGTTGGTTTGTCTGCAGGGTGAACTAAAACTTTCTTACGTTAGTTGACTGAGCTAAAACTATTTTGGTGTGTCTTTGAGAGGCAATCAACCCTTATTTATTAAGGGTGTTGACCAGACGGGAGGAGTTTTTACTTCTAAGAAGAAATGGGTCACTTTCTATTCTTGTCTCTCGTGTCGATGGCTTGTGTAATGTCAGTTCCAGTTCGATTAGAAGGTGAGAGCATTTTTTTTTCGTTAAATTAGACCATTATTTTCTTATATTTATCTTTTTTATTAAGCCACATTTAATTCCATTCTGTTAGGAATTTTAAAGCTTAGGTTATTGGCTGTAAAATACTTCAAACCACAATATACTTGCCTCCGAAACGTCTTTTAAGCATTAATTTCAAGTTTTTGACACGTTCTAAATTCATAGTTATTTTGAACAAATTATCATCGCTCTTTTGTATTTTCGTGACGTAACAGAAGCCACCAGCTATCTGCCTTGTGCAACGAACCTTTATTGTCAAACTAGAGAATACTTTCTTGGTACGTTAAACACCGAAGTCTAAGAGGTGACTCTTTGATACGAATATGACGAGTCTTTCAAACCCTAAAAAATGCGAGAGTGAACGTTAATAGAAAAAAAAAAAATACATCGTAAACAAGTGAGGAATATAAATAAATGTAAATTCTTTCATCAATTTTCATTGGGAATTCAGCTTTTATTGGCGACTTACAAGAAATGAAGTCAATAACTTTCCACTTGTAATAAGAATCATTCTTCAAAATAAATTCAGTTGCAAAAGTAGACATAAAAGAAGAAACGACCGAAAGTTTAATTAGGTTTTTGTCGCCGTCATTGAGACGATCAGAGACATGCTTAGTGAGACACAAAAGGCTTTCAGACCTTATCGTTATTCATAATAAAAGATATGGTCATATACAAAACAAGATAAAACGTTACACAGCCAAAATAGCTCTCGAAAGGCAACACTTTACAGAAGACGGACTGATGTCTGATGTTTGCTACGCTAAATTGACAGGTGTTTTCTGGGGCAATTACGTATTGTTTTCAACTGCAGCGATAATCTATTACATGCAAAAACTCCTCTTGCCACATAACTTCGACTTCCCATGGATACTGTGATATCTCAATCACATATTATCCTTTCAAATTAGTTTTTGTCCTTCATAAACGTATTTTTTAAGCGGTTTTTAATTAAAATTTTTAATGGAACGGTGGAACTGTATACATGCAAATTATACCAAAGACCTCATTTAAGAAAACGTAGAAATGCTTTCAAGTTAATGATCTGTTTAAAAGAAGAAAATACTTGTCTTAGGAACCCACGGCCCTAATAAAAAACAAATAATAGAATCACTCATTCAACCAGAGTTTGAGAAAAGTTTGATCTTATTTATCTCTTTTGCGTTAAACAAGAACGTTGTATTAACATACAACGGTGACATTAAATTCACCACTTTTTATAATATAAAAATTGAAACAATTTTTCTGTGGTATATATAAAAAATTCATCTAATGCTCCTAACATTGTGTCCTAAATTTCAATTGCATTGCTCAAACATAGCATTCACAAAGTTTTTTTCCTCTAAATAATAATAAGATGACCTCTGAGCTGTATATTCACGCATTTAGAAGTATTGTGGTAAGATGCGAATCCATTAGTTTTGAGAACAAAACCGATGCCCGTGGGGCAGAGGGCGAAGACATATTTCGTTTCACAAAAACAAGGACATCGAACGTTCGAGAGCGGGCCCACCACCTACTGAAGACTGAAGGCGTGGATTCGCCACTGAGATATGGCAGGTGGTTTCAAAATTAGTCGAATATAACCGTCGAATATAATTTACGACATGTAAATACATCACATTTAGGGGAAAATGTTTAAGAACAGGTACCTGAGGCTGTTATGGTTAGCGCTTAACATCAAACAGATTATATTAAAGTTTGAGGGGAAAAAACGTTGGCGTTAGCCCCAATTCTTTCATAGCACATTTCATTCTGTCACATTAATAAATGGTGGCTGCCAAAGAAGCCGACGATAGTTTCCACCAGAATAACGGGTAGAGAAAGGTGTAATAGAGGGACGAGGTTTTGTTTATTCTTGATTATTCCGTTTTAAATTAATTGAAATTAATTCAGAACTCATGTCATTAGTAGACAAATTATGATCACTTGGGTGGGTGAAGTCCTGAGAATTAGGAAGACTGTTTGAGGTTTTATTGACTGAGGTACCTACAATCTGAACAGACTCTGAAAATGATTTTCGGTCAGGTTGTCGAAACGTCACTTAAAATAGCACTGCCACGGTGATCTTGCTGTATTTTGGTAAAATCTGCTCAAATGCTTGACGAAGAACCTGTCTTGTAACATAAAAGTGCTCTTACCACACCGAGAAGAAATTATTCGAAACCTTAAAAGGTTTTCTCGCAGGAATTAAGAAAAGAATTATAATCAATTTTTAGCGACCTCTTTAAAACACAAAGGAAGGGACAATTTTTTTTTTTTAAGTTGGAATCCACTTCCATCCTAGACATCCACGGCCAAAAATAATTAAAAGTAGTTTCTGTGCACTGGCGGGGTTATTGCTAACAAGACTCTATCATTGTATATTAACGATTCCATTGACACAAATACGATTTCTGGCTATTCATAGTGACACTAAAAATAGGTGGCACTGCCCCTTTAATATGGACCTTCAGATCTGAGAACAACTCGAGATTGAGCACAGTACGACCTTGACATTTTAAACCCTTCAGATCCCCCAAACTCTCACTTCTTCCCGTTGTTGTCCGGCCGATAAGGACCTCCTAAAAAAACAAGATTGGTCTGATCAACAAATGATTATCTAAAGTACGTCGTAAACTTTATTTGAAAAGTCATCCCCGCGTGTTCAATATCGTTCCCGTAGTCACTGAATCTGAAGGTCCCCAATGGCCACCTCAAAGCGCCCCTTCCAGGTAAATTTAGGGATACATGTTCATCTGATTTTTTCTTGAGATTTTCGCTCCGTGGAGTTTCCAGCTTCCTTCTTCTTTGCGAATAAACGATTGGTGAATCTCTCAATAAAAGTCATCAGCGTCCTGGACATGGATCTCTGTGAGCTGATGTGTTACCAGAAGTCGAACTGCGTCAGTTTTAACTTTAGAAAGAACCCAGAACATGGAGGAGTAAAACACAGATGTGAGTTAAATAACTCAACTCATTTGGAGCACGACAGCGAGTTCAAGGATGATCCATCTTACTTCTACCGAGGAGCAAAGGTGAGGGTAACTGAATATTTGACCGTGAAAACCAAACTTTTTACAACATTACAACAGAATATTTAATGAACAACTGAATGATTCTCGCACTTATATACGCTTATTAAGTGTTGCAAAAGAAAGCCTTAAAGAAAATTTAAGATTGAACGGTATTTGAACCCATGACCGCTGCGATACCGGTGCAGTGCTCTAACAATTGAGCTATCAAACCAACTGGGAGCTGTTTATTTTCTGAATGTACGAATTTGCATATATTCAATTTCAACTGAAAATTTAGGAAAATTTTGGTAAACGAAATTTTGATTTATCAGCAGAGTTGATAAGGTAATTTGGCCTTTGTAAAGAGATTCGAGAGTTGACGTTTCGAGCGTTAGCCCTTCATTTGAGCGAATCAAGTAATTGTGGTTTGTATATGCTTTATATGGTGAGCACTGTTCGGAGTATGGCAACGTGAAAAACAAAAACAAATCAGTGGGATGGCAAGCGTTGTTAGATTTCGTTACCCCCTCAGCTGGCTACAATATCTTTCATAGCACCGACTACCTCAGTAATTATCTATTAACGATTTGCTGCTTTTTGTCTAACGGGCTGCCGTGCGTTTTAAGCAATGATTATTTAGGCTAAAGTGTCGAGCGACTGGTTAAGACATGCATCTTTGTCAATTCTTCCAACGACCAAACACGGGCATTTTGAAGAATTTCAAGTTAATTCACTAGGCAAGTTTAGAAACTAAATTATCTTTTTCTTTATTATTTTTCCTTTTTGGATAACGCATGTATAAAGAAGCTATGCCGGAACAATGGGATTTGCCAATCAGGTTTTACAGACAAAGGATATCGTTGTGTATGTCCCTCGGGATTTGAGGTTCATCATCGTGAAAAGGGTAAGCCTGTTAAGGTTAACAGTCTTAAATTAGTGTAAAAAATAAAAGTACCTTAACCGCTAACCCGAGAAACGAATTTATTAAAATCAGAGTTAAACTTGGGAAGATTAACAAACCCGATAGGGACCGTAATTAATTACGGATCGTGAGTGATCTTCATGGTCCGAACGAACTGTACGGACTTTAAAGCCATTTACCCCTCTGAATCTGAATGCAGTTTAGGGACAGCAAACATTTCTTTACGGAACGTTTATCAAGTTCTCCCGACCGAAAAAAAAAACTGTACGAACTAAGAACTGAACGGACAAAAAAAGTAAATACTCTTTTTGAATCCAGTAATCACTGTATACAAAGTGACTATAAGAGACCTATCATCATGCCTACAAATACTTTTCCGTAATTATTTTATTGTTACTGCGCATACGTTCTGCGCATCTGGAGATACCCGGGTGGGTGGTGCCTACTATTACAGGGATATTTTCGCACGCTTTAAAACTATGAGGAGAAAGCAGAACTCAGCAAATGATTTTGGTATCCAAATAGAAAATTGGAGGTAACCATGCATTTTTCAGAGATAATAAAACTTCAATTTGGAAGAAAGCGCCATACATTGCTTTGTATTTTGCTGCTTTTTAGAATAATTGTTGCTTAGTTATCTCTAAAAAATGCGTGGTTACCCCCAATTTTCTTTTTGGATTTCAATAGCTGCTACCAATATCTGCTTTTCCCACATAGTGATAAACCGCGCAAAAATACTTCGTTATTAGTAGGCACCGTCTTTAACTAGTGTAACAAGTCCAAGAGTTTGGAGAAGACCCTGCTCACAGATTGATTTTTAACGATTGTTTTTCCTATTCTAAGAAGAGAAGATACTTTATTTTAATACATCACAGCCTTGCAGCTGAATTGAGCATTTAAAAGTATACGTATATAACAAAAGTACTTATATGCAAAATGGAATATTTTATTTTGCTTGTTGTTTTCATGTCAGGTTGTCCTGCAAGCTGGGCTGCTAGTAAAGACTCATGTTATTTCATTGTGAGTACCACATACACCACAATGGGGGATGCCTGGCAAAAATGCCAAGGTATGAACGCAAACCTTCCAATTATCAACTCAGCCGAGGAAAACACTTTTATTAGCGACTTGCTTAATAGGGAGGGTTCAAAGCGGGCATGGATCGGCCTCAGGCGAAATACCTCGGACTCGAAGTTCTACTGGGTTGATGGCACGCCAATAGAAGGAAACTATGACTCTTGGGGATCTGGAGAACCAAACAACTATGACAACAACGAGAATTGCACCCATGTAGTCGTTCACCCTAGCCATCCGGTGTGGAATGACATAGCTTGCGAGAAATCTTGGGCTGCTACTCTTTGTCAGAAGACTATACAAGACGACTAGTTTGCTCTAAACCTGAATAGCAAATAGGACTTTGTTAATAGGCATGAAAATTTGTTAAAAGTTGTTAAGACCTAGGACAAGATTCACGTTGTGTTGTTAGTAAAAGGAATAATGGAGTAACATCGTAAAGAGTATGGGCGTGACGGGCATTTTCAGCTTTTTTAACATTATTTTATTGTTTACTTATTTCTTCTTTTTTGAAGGACGGTGACAACAAAAACAACAACAAAAGCAACACTTTATTAAAACAGACAGTTAAAAGCTGGTTATATACTTACCCGCAAATAGCTGAAGCTAGTCGAGGCGGGTAGGTATGTCTATACTAAACTAAATACAAATAAATTTGGCGTTTACAAATTGACTTAAATAAAAGTTAAATAAGTAGTAAATAAAGAAGTGACGCAAAAAGGATTCGCTAGTTGATACAAATTAAAGGATTGTTACAAATGTACAAGTTTTTCATTATTTTAAGAATTGAAGAAGGTGTAAGGTAAGCATTTTCTTTTTTTAAAATGTTGATTAGTATT
Source organism: Pavona decussata (assembly GCF_977016875.1). Taxonomy (NCBI): domain Eukaryota; kingdom Metazoa; phylum Cnidaria; class Anthozoa; order Scleractinia; family Agariciidae; genus Pavona; species Pavona decussata. The sequence goes on from NW_028145582.1 coordinate 65,427, forward strand.
TCATGTATTTGTTTTTTGAATAATCTTCTCTTGTCAGACTTTTGTAATATTATCCGATAAAGAATTCCATAGCTGTGCGCCAAATCGAGAAAATGAATTCTTTAGTTGATCAAGACGTGAAGACATGATATAAAATTTGTCGGCGGTTGCTGACCTGGTGTTGTAGGAATGTATATCTGAGACATCTTTAAATAAATTTTGAAAATGGACAGGTGCTAGTTTGTTTTGGATATCATACATTAAACAGGAAACAGATTCGATATAGAGAAAATGAACAGGTAGGATGTTAAGGTTAACGAAGTAAGGAACAGCATGTTCACTTTTTGTAGAAAAGTTCATCAAACGTAGAGCTCGTTTTTGTAGAAGAAGAAGCTTTTCTAAGTTAGACTGAGAAGCTTGACCCCACGAACTAATTCCATACATGAGGTAGGGGGAAATAAGAGATTGATATAACTTGACAAGAATAGAGATAGGTACAAAATGTCTCAATTTAGCTATCATGCCAATGGCCTTGCTTATTTTTAGAGCAATTAAATCTATATGCACTTTCCAGTTGAGATTCTTGTCAATGAGTATGCCAAGATATTTCACATGATCTTTACATTCTAATGGTGAATATATAGAGGATATTACATGGCCGCGCGGAGATACGAAATTTCTCTTCGAGTGTTGAAAAATATTTGACGAGTGAGCGCAGCGAAAGAGTGAAATATTTTTCAACATGAGAAGAGAAATTTCGTATCTCCAAGCGACCATGTAATTTTCTTTTTATTTTATAAAATCCTCACAATACAGCAAAATATTCATTGTTCTTTATTTCAAAAACTAAGGTTTGAAATTGAGTACATAAGCTTACAGTCAGTTGTTTATCTGTATCAATCGTAAACCAGGCCGAGTTATGTAAATACAAACTAAGACTAAGCGAAAAGGCCACATATAAAATCTATATAAATAGAAAACGGATAAACAGGTAGGTCCCTGGTATAAACTAATGGCATATTTAAATATGGTTAGAAATTTAGTTTACAGTAACAAGTAAATCTGAACATACCGTTCTAGCTTGCATCGCTGCTTTCAACTACCCTCACACTACTCGACGTCGTACGCAGTTTTTCTCTTTGTATTCGGATTTTCTTGTTCTTTTGCGAATTCGATCAGTTTCTTATCTGTGATCTCAACAAATCTACTTGAGCTTGTCTCTATTTTAGAATAAACCTAACTTCGACTCGCGAAAAGACCAATTCAAAAACTCCAAAAAGACCAAACGACAGCCAAACGGCGGAAAATTCTTCGGAAAACCCCAAGTGTTTGACAGCGCGCGAAAATACTGCGAGCTGATTGGTCAAAAATGATATCACACATGTGTGGATGGAAATGATATCGCCACTGGCGGGATAGCGTTTTTATCGATTTGCTACCACTCGGTATACCACTAACTTTTACATAATAAGAAACTTTATCGTTGTCGTAAATATTTATCGTTGGTTGATAAGGAGGTTTCTTTTTGTAATTAAGAAATATTACATGATTATATTTCTTAGTATTTAGAGTTAACTTTTTCGTTGTTAGTCATTCGCAAAGTTTATCTAATTCAGTGTTTACTTCTAGTTCTAAGGATTTAAGGTTCCTATTACTGCACAGGATACTAGTGTAATCAGCAAATAAATAAAACTTGAACTTATCTGAACAGTTAGTGATATCATTTATATACAACAAAAAGAGTAAAGGCCCTAGAACAGAACCTTGAGGAACGCCACATTCTGCAGGGGCCTTTTCAGAAATATGGGGACCGATATTAGTAGTCTGTGAACGCGATTTAAGATAAGAAGAGAACCAATCGTTGACTTTGTTGTTGCGCATCTCGAGATACTCGGGTATCCTGTGGGTGGTATCTATTCATACAGGGATATTTTTGCGCGTCTTAAAACTATGCGGAGAAAGTAAACCTTGGCAAGTGTTATTGATATCCAAAGGAAAATTGGGGGTGACCGTGCATTTTTCAGAGATAATAAAGCTTCCATTTGGAAAAACGCCATAGACTGCTTTGTATTTTACTGTTTTTTTTTTTTTGTTGTTTTTTTTTTTTTTTTTTACAAAACTTGTTGCTTAATTATCTCTAAAAAGTGTTTGGCTACCACCAATTGTATTTTTTGATTCCAATAGCTAAGTTTTGCTTTTCCTGTATAGTCATAACCAACAGCAAAAAAATACTTCTTTATTGAATTTTTTTTATTATTGTTATTATTATTCTCATTTTATTCACCGATATCATAAATTAAGCAATTTGCTATTAAATTCGTGAGGAAAAAACTCACAATTTAATTGTATATATAGTCAATAAGGAAAACGTTTTTAGTGATCACAATACGAATTCCTTTTGAAGGACTTCTTGAATGGACAAAAAGGTAGCTAGACTTTAACTACACGAAAGTGACTAAGTTTATGGCAAGTTTATGGCAGTTTCTAGAGTTTATTTCTCTCGTTGCAAGTATTTATTTCTTCGTGCGCTGTCACCTCGCATTTAGAAGATTATTGTGTTAAGATGCGAATCCTTTAGTTTTGAGACCAAAACCGAGGCCCATAGGGCAGGGGGCGAAGATATATGTCTTTTCACGAAGACAAGCAAAAAGAACGTTCGAGAGCGGGCCCACCACTTACTGAAGGTCTGGATTCACCACTGAGATATAACAAGTGGATTCAAAATGAGTCGAATATAAGAGTCAATTATAAGTTACGACATGTAAATGTATCACATTTATGTCTCCTCTGTGCGATTGTGAGCAACATTTAAATGGATACGCCCTCTTATAAAGGGTCTTTGCCTAACTATGAAGAGAAGCTAAGTATTTTTAATGTGAGTGAACATTAGTCCAAAAGCCTCGTGATGTTGCGAAAAGATTATTGCCCTGGAAGTCTCGTGATAATAATATGATGGTGATCTGTTTTAGTAAAGATCTAAGGTTCAAACGAGGAACCTGAACCATTGTCTCATAGCAAGCTCAAAAAAACCTAATGGATGACGACATCGGGGGGAGACATAAAAGCTTTTATTTGGTCGAAATAATATCCATTTTAGTGGCAATGTTTGAGAACAGGTACCAAGTTGTTATGGTTAGCGCGGTTTATTGTAAAGTTTTAGGAGAGAAAACGTTGGCGTTAACTCCAATTCTATCAAAGCACATTGCATTTTGTGACATCAGTAAATGGTTGCTGCCAAAGAAACCACCGATATTTTCCATAAGAATAACGAGTAGAGAGAGGTGTTGAGGAGAGGGCCAACGATTTGCTTATTCCTGTTTATTTTGTTTTTGTTTTGCCTTTTTTTTAATGTAAATTAACGCAGACTTCATGACATTAGAAGACAAATTATGATCACTTGGGTGGGTAAAGTCCGGAGAATATATTAGAAAGACTGTTTGAGGTCACACTGACTGACGTTTCGACAACCTGAGCAGACTCTGAAAATGATTTTCGGTCAGGTTGTCGGAACGTCACTTAAAAGGGCACTGTCACAGCCTTTTTACTGTATTTTGGTCAAAACTTCCCAAATATTTGACAAAGAGCCTGTTTTGTAACATAAAATTGCGCTTACCAGAACGGAAGGAAAACATTTAAAACTTTAAAAGGTCAGTTTCTCATAGGAAGAATAAACCATAGCCAGTTTTTAGCGACCTCTCCAAATGACACAAGAAGGGCCACTTATTCCAAGTTGCAATCCCTTTCTATCCTAGACATTCACAGCCAAACAAAATTAAAAGTAGTTTCTGTGCACTAGAAGTATTATTGTTAACGAGACTCTACAATTATTTGAACGATTCCATTGAAACCGATACGTTCCTTTGGCTATTCATAGTAACACAAAATATATGACTGCCCCTTTTATACGGACCTTCTGATCTTAAAACGACTCAAGATCGAGCACGAGTACGACCATCATATTTAAAACCATATCACTTCTTCCCGTTGTTTTCCGGCTGATAAGGACATCCTAGAAACAAAACTGGTCTGACAATTGATTACCTACAATACGTCAAGCCATAATGTTTATTTAAAAAGTCGTACCCGCGTGCTCAATTAATCTTCACTGAATCTGAGAGTCTCCACTGGCCACCTCAAACAGTCCCTCCCAGGGAAATTCAAGGATACATTTTCATTTGATTTTTTAATGAGAATTTCGCTCCATAGAGTTTCCAGCCTCCTTCTTCTTTGCGAACAAACGATTGTTGAATCACACGATAAAAGTCATCAGCATCCTGGACATGGATCTCTGTGAGCTGATGTGTTACCAGGAGCCAAATTGCGTTAGTTTTAACTTTAGAAAAGAGCCAAAAAATGGAGACGTAAAACACAGATGTGAGTTGAATAACTCCACTCATTCGGAGTACGACAGCGAGTTCAAGGATGATACATCTTATTTCTACCGGGGAGCAAAGGTGAGGGTAAAGGAAAATTTGACCATGCATGACGAATCCCAAACTCGTCGCGTCTAATGTCTGATTCTAAGCGTTTACTAACGCAGGCAAATCAAACTTTTTGCCAATAAGAAGTTCTTACAGTACCTCCATCAAAACCGT